>NC_142739.1:5200000-5372500 GCF_051943395.1 Hippocampus bargibanti
TTAGATGTTTTTTAGGTAGTCTAAAATGTAGTCTATATAATGTAATCAAATTGATGATGAGGTGCAGCAGGGTGGTGGGGGGTAATGCCTAGTGAGGCTTAGTGCATCCACCCAATTTGCAAATCATGATCGAAAAACGTGCACAAAGATTTTAAGCCGAGTCTGGGATGTGGCGACTCTTTGCGATAGAATCAGAATCAGAATCAGAATCATCTTTATTGCCAAGTATGTAGAACACACAAGGAATTTGTTTCCGGTAGAACACGCTGCACTAGTATCGTCGTCAAAAAAAAACAAAAAAAAAAACTGCTAAGTGGCACTATACAGTTCCATTTTGGCTACTGTTGAAAGAGTTCAAAGAGTTAATGGCTTGGGGGAAGAAGCTGTTTAAATGTCTGCTGGATTTGGTGCGCATGCATCGGTAGCGCCTGCCTGGGGGGAGTAGCTGGAAAAGGTGGTGGGCAGGGTGCGGAGGGTCCAGTAGGATTTTCCGCGCCCTAGTTTGGAAGTACCTGTTGAACGAAATTAAAAGGCATTTTGTGTCTTGTCCTTGCCATTGTCAACATGAAACATCCGTTATCCCTCACAGAGCAGACAAAGGCACTTCTTCGAGGAGGGCTCATCAGTCGCCTTTGCAACTCGGCAGATTCACTCCATAAATCCTAATTATACCCCGCCAGGGCCCCCACCGTGTCTTGCGCATGCAAATAAATGGTCAGAATGTGTAAAACATCTGTTGCCCGTATAATCTCAGTGACTCTGAAGGAAAATCATCCTTGTCAGGTTTGTGTTATAAAGTCAAGCAAGACTTCAACTCTTCTGAAAGGTAAGCTCTTCATCCCGTTTACTAACAGGTCAGTGATGCTGAAGCTAATTATTTTTTGGTTTGTTTATCATATTTTTTTTTGTTTTAGTTTTTTTGGACCACACAAATTAGGAAAACATAATTGCAAACATTAAAAAAAATATTATACCAAGCTCTGTAGTTGTCCACATAGGAGTGGTCAGAATTTAAAAAGTCATTATTTGAACGAATGACCTTAAACATTCCACTGTGCTTGGCTAGCATTTGCCCTTGTCATTTGCAGTAGAAATATGCATTATTTTAGAATTTCCCAGATGTCATAATAACATGTCTGAGACACATTTTTGTCAAAAGACAAGAAGGCTAAAGTATTCAGTACACTGTTTGCTTTCGCATTCATTCATTCATTCATTCATTCATTTTCCAATTGGCTTATCGTCACTGAGGTCGCAGGAGAGCATATCCAAGCATTCTTTGAGCAGTAGCCGAGGGACACCAGCCAATCGTAGGGCCGACAGACGAACAACCATCTGCGCGCTCACACACTTTGGGTCAATTTGGAATGTTCAATTCGCCTGCCACACATGTTTTTGGAATGTGGGAGAAAACTGGAGGTCCTGGAGAAAACCCACCCAGGCCAGGGGGGAAGATCCAATCTCCACACGGGGAGGCCGGAGCCAGGATTTAACCCACAACCTCTGCACTGTGAAGTAGACGTGCTAACGGGAACCCCTCGACTACTATGCGGCCCTTTCTTTTTTAGTTTTGCTGAAATCCATCTCTACGGCCAGGACTTTATTGCCTCATGCACATTTCGCCAATGTTCAGCTTTCATCCATGGATATGCCAACACCGCAATGCCTTGCATTACGATACGGCAGGAGCAAGGGACCTGGGACGAGACAACTACTTGGCTACTTCCCCAAAAGTAGTCATCGCAGACTAGAAAAAAAAATGAAGAGGCACTAAGATACTAGAAGCATCAATTTCACGGATGGAGGTGGCACCACTTCACTAAGTTGGAAAATTACACTTAGTTTCGTGGAACTCCACCTGATGCATGCTGCAGACACATCGCCCGACACAAATCACTGGTAGCTTCCACAATTCACGATGCTGATAATCCTTGTCAATGCATGATGCATTGAATTTCCAGACTGATGGATGAGTGACACGTGCCAATCTGCTCTAATCACAACATTTTCAGACAAACAAAAAAAACACGATTTTGCGTATTTTCACATCTGCTACTGTAAACATCATATCGCGGGTGCTATAAAATGTATAGTGTGCTTGATCTATCATCATTGAACATTGAACAATTGAATTAACCGATAGAATAATCATAATCCTATCAAAAGATTTGCATTCAAAATCAACAAGGGGGAATATGGAGAAAAAAACAGTTGTTTCAAGGTTACTGGTTTATATTCGGGGGGCCACACATCAACTTTTCAGACATGCATATTGGTGTCAAAACAGGGTTGGAGTGAGAGGAGGGTGGTGTTTTTTAAAGTGTGACAAGTTGTTGAAAATAACAGATGGCGTAAGACATAAAAAGGTGGATGCAAAATGCTCCAGCAGAATGTTTGCTCTTATAAGTGGCACCAAAAACCAAATGATGTGAAAAGAGAACAAGCCACAAGGAAAAAATAAGAGTGGTGTTAAATGGATGTTTTTCCCCTGGTAAAATTTCACAATAAAGAGGTGAGAAGTTTTATTGAAACTCTATTAATATGAAACAAGCGTGTTAACCAGACCGTTTTGGTGAAGATAGCAATTTGTTGTTTACTCGTGTTAAAACCCAGATGGCCCTTTAGTATGTGATGTGGGGGTAAGGGCAGTTTGGCAGCAGGTTCACACTAGTTTATTTTTGTGTGTGTTTGTCCATGCAAGCGTCTGGTATTTTCTTCACCCTCGTCCTTTTCTGCCTGTCTCCTCGCCCCGTTCTCCCTCTCGCTTTTCAGCAGCAAGCCCGGACCAGACAGAAGGTCAGGTCATGCCACTCCGTCCTGCTTGCTGTGAGTGCTGGGTCACCAGCCAGATAACACCACCAACTGTTCAATATTTGTAGAAATCAAGCATTCCGTTGGTTTGAAATGTCATTTTTTTTTGGGATGCCATCCACCTCCTCTGAGAGGTCTTTTGTGTGCAAAACCAGTGCAGCTCCAGGGGAAAAGGTAAAAAATGAATAAATAAATACATAAGATAACAAAAGACTAAAAACTCTTTTCTTTTGCCGTCTGCTTGGTACGAGAAGACTTCAGAGTTGCCATCAAGAATAAACATCGTAATGCCGGGTATTTTATCTATCTATCTATCTATCTATCTATCTATCTATCTATCTATCTATCTATCTATCTATCTATCTATCTATCTATCTATCTATCTATCTATCTATCTATCTATCTATCTATCTATCTATCTATCTATCTATCTATCTATCTATCTATCTATCTGTCTGTCTGTCTGTCTGTCTGTCGGTCGGTCCGACTACAAAGCATTGTTGAAAACAAAATTGTTGCATGAATTATAATAATTGTCATCTTTCATAATTAATATCACCCCCCTGACTGTTCAGCACAATTAGCGTGCAAGGCAGAAGTGGTCTCACACACGAACCGATGTCATGCACAGACCTCCAAAAATCTATTTCTGCAATGTCAAGCATGCGTGCACTTCAACGGCGCTGAATTAAATCCCACAATGGGAAGAAAAGAGCAAATGCTCACTTTTGCCCATTTATACGATGTCTACAGAAATAGCAAAACAAAGAAAAGTCCACTCATGCGCACAGTTCAACTGCGTTTTGCACTGAATATTCACTCAGGACAAAAATAGTATTCTGCATGTCTGTCCCAGTCTGTTTTGTTTCCCATTCAATTTTGCACAGCGCTTTTAACATTTTGCTGAAAAGCTGATTTTTGTTCCGTTACATGGAATCATGATCAGTGTGTAATGTTGTTTTGTTTATGGAAAGAGCTTACAATTCATTTGGGATGATCTCACACCACCTGGTCAGGTTCTCTGCCAGTCTTACGAAATCTCTCTCCTTATAATGTCCTATAAAAACACTAGTACACTAGAGGAGATTAAGGTAATTGCACTCAGGGTTTCATCTTAGCCCCACTCTTCTAATGTGGAATCATTATCAAGCCTAACAATTACAGACTGCTTGATTAATTGATCAGAAATCGTCTCTGGGGGGCTAAAAGGTATTAAATATCACCACTTTCTTAATTTACAGCGCCTGTCAAAAAGGTCAGCGATAGAGGAGTGAAAATGAGTCTCCAGCTCACTTCCTTTCCTGGCTTAAATAATGACCCCCAATTAGAGTTCTTCTTACTCTGCACCGCTGCAATGCAGCTTCATTGGCCTTGTGTCTTATTTTGTGTGTGTGTGTCACAATGCTTTTAAGAGCTTCTTTTGGTGGCATGTGTTTGTCCAACACGTGAATCTACCTGTAGTTATGTAGTTGAATGTATTTTTTCACATTTGCCAAACAACCAATCCTAATGACTTTCTACTGATAATTATTGCCCACTTTTGCACTGCGCCCACAATATAGGGATTGGGTTAAAGTATGTGACTTTGTGCCTTTCTATGAGGAACAGTTGTTTATTGTGGTCTAAGCGGTCCATGATGTACTCTCATCTATTTTACCTATTTTTTTACTTTACTTTACAATTTGTACTTGGATATTATTTGAAGACAAAGCAATTTAAAACTCTGAGATTCTGTGTTGTGGAAATTTTTTTGAGAAAATTATTTTTAATAAATTACAATAATCTTCAATGTATCAACTTTCAGTCATATATCCAGTATTTATTTCATCTTTATGGAAAATGTGTAACATTTAAAAGTATTGTATTGGGAAAAGGTGTCAGAAAACAAACAAGAGTACATTTATTCTACTCAATATTGTCAACAAAATAAAAAGTAATACAGTAAAGTCTCGTTATATCGATATCGGATATATCGATAGTCCCGGTTATATCGCTACTATTTCTATGCACGCACGGAGAAAATTACATGCAAACAGGGTCGGATATATCGATAGTCCCGGTTATATCGATATTTTTTCGGACTCCCTTGAATATCGATATAACGAGACTTTACTGTAGTTGTATTAAGTTCATCCTGTCTACTTGATATCTAACAAGGTGGAAGTAGACGCCGAAACATGTCAGATATTTGAACACCAACAATACACTGTCTGTAAGATAAGAATCTGTTTTAAATTAAAATAAAATAAAAAGTACTTTATGTAATTGAAGGTGAAAATATCTTACTTCAAGCAACTTTTAGGACAAACAATTACAATTGTCCTTCCCATGTTAAGGAGTAGGTGTTGCACTCTCCACTGGAAAGGTACTTTTTAACCTGTCAAATGGGCACACTAGAAGATACTTTGAATCACATGCTTGGTACGCACATCCTGATTTCCAACCGGGCAGAAACCTGGTTGGGAATTTGGCACACCATTTTGCCGCACGGTGGGCTTTTTGGCTGAATGAACCTTTGGCATGGAGCTTGCGAAGCTGACAGTTGCCTGGTAGAAAGTTATCAAGCTTTTCACATGCTGGGGGCTATGTCGAACTTTGTCGACGGACGAGTAAATTTCTTCACTGAGTGACAAATAAAGGTTTTGTTATTCTTATTCTGGGTCTAACAGGATTTTGGTGAATTCAATCAGGGCGCATACAGACACATTCTGACCTTGCTGAACATGTGTAGGCATGTCATCCTATTTCATTAAAAATATGACAATGGAAGTCATCAAACCCATCAATCACCGTAGATCAGGGGTGTCCAAACCTTTTGCAAAGGGGGCCAGATTTGGTGTTCAAAATGTAGGGGGGCCAAACTTGACGGACGTTCTTTACATATAACAGCAATTCATTTAAATAAATCACTTCATATTGAAGTCTTTAAAAGCAGCCACTGTCTCGGTACAAAAGAGGCAGACACACTTGTTACATAATTCAGTGAAGAAATAGTGCAATTTCCATCCATCTTCGAACCATACGCCCAAGCAGTCAACTTTCCTCCTTTTGTTGATTGTCGTCATTTTAGAAAATAGGAGGACTCATTAATTTGCTGTTCCTAATTGAGCCTCTAAATGGCAGCGCTTATAACAGCGCTTCTGCCCACTGTATTAATTCTACATGCGGGTCTGATGGTATTGATTATATGACGATACTAGTGCAGCGTGTTCTACCGGAAACAAATTCCTTGTGTGTTCTACATACTTGGCAATAAAGATGATTCTAATTCTGATTCTGATTCTGATTCTGATTCTGATTCTGATGACGGAGAATGTGGGCCGAATGAAAATTGACTGCAGGCAGCATTTGGCCGCCCGGCCGGACTTTTGACATGTTTTCCGTAGATCATCATTGTAGCTTTCAAAGCATACCAGTGGGTGGGACCAGGGTTATAGGAGTTGTGGTTGACCGGGGGTTGCACGAATGATCAGTGGTGGAAATAGATACATGAAGACTGAGATTACATTCAAGTCGCTGCCGATGATCACCAGCTCATTTAATACGACAACCAACTTACATTGTTTGTTGCCACACCACCCAAGCACAGTGACGATGATTATATCACACCAAGGATCGCTGGTAGTTTTGTGTGTGTGTGTGTGTGTGTGTGTGTGTGTGTGTGTGTGTTTTACCCACACACATGATCATAGTGATACTTTTTGTGATAATTGACAGGAATGAAAGGAGTTTCTTTTAGTGAGGTGTCTTTAAAATAAATAAATAAATAAATAAATAAATAGTGTGCCTCTGCCCCTTCACACAGATTTAAACTGTACATCATTCTGGACTTGCACTGGCAACAAAAAGAGAGCCCTTGGAGATCCACTACAAATAGCGCTATTTCTTCCTTGTATGATTTTCTGGCAATATAGCTCAATGGCAATGATAGGCAGAAAGGTGAGATGGATGGGGGTTGACGCAAGGAAGACAAGGCAGAGATACTCGGATGGAGGCTAAAGCAGGGGAAAGCGGGGCTCGCAGGGTGAGCGACGCTCTGTGCTTCTCAAATCAGGTCCATTTTTTTCATTAGCTCATATCCTTACCGGGCTTTACAGCTGGCTGATCAGCAATCAGCAGCCGTTTGTTTCAATCAGACCGCACCTTCATGACTACGACAGGGCCAGATTACAGAGAGAGGGAACAAGGAAGGGATGACAAGAGGAGGAGAATTGGTGACGACGACGTGATTGGGGGAGGTTGTCGGTATCTCACCGTCACCAAGATTAAGGAGGTGAAACAGGGGACATTCAAATTGAAAATTTACAACATGAATGGAAAACAGGAGGCTTTGGAAAAGAGTGTGAAGTGCTGTGAAAATAACCAAACGCTCTTTGTGAGCGGAGAAACAATCGACAGAGTAATTTTGTTGCCTCTTGCGCGCCGGAAGAAAGCCAAAGTGAATAACAGCTAATCTGCAAAAGGTTTTTGGATGAGGAAAAAAAGACAGGCTGTGAATAATGACTAAATTGCATAAGGTCTTTCAACAGGAGCTCCCATGTACAATAAGTAAAGCCAAATCTGCCTATCCCAATGTATTCAAGATGATGTTGTACTCAGATTCCCTAAAACAAAGGATGACAGCAAAAACTACATGACCAACAGTTACTGCACAGAGAAATAATTATGTGTTGGATTTTCTTGAGTCGAACATGTACACCGGTTTCACATGATTAAAATGTGGTAGATTTCAGTGAAAAAGCTTTGGACTTCATCAATGTCTCATTCATAAGCCACGTGACAATGTGAAATACAGTGATACCTCAGTGACAATAGGAACAATAAGTGGAGCCGCAGGGAGTAGTTCTCTGCTCCACCCAGCCTTAGAGCAGGGACCTATCATAGCAGAGTCCAGCACCGCCATGCAAGGGTAGTAGGGATATGTATAAAGGGCCAAAACTACCAGTAAGACTTTAGTTCGCTGAAGAAGCATCTTGGATAAGAAGCGAAAGGTCCGACACCTTCAAAGAAGTACAGATGACGGCTGAAGAAACCTTGTCATCGATGGACCACTCGTGTATGACTGAGAGCTTACACAGAAGTGATACCTTAGCTTACCAAGGCTTTAGCTCATGAACTTTTCGCCTCACGATAGAGGGAACATTAAATTCGCGAGCATATAGCCTTGGCTGACGGACTCGTTTTCAGCGGATGAACACCAAACCATACATTCGAACAGCGCCACGGTGGATAGCGGACTAGTTTTCGTCTTTGAGTGCGGATGTGGTTTTTTTATCGAGGATACTTTTGCTATTACTTATCTGTCAACCTCCACGGCTCCATGCCCTTACAAACTGTCATATTTTCCCTTATAAAATACACAATAATCTTACACCATGTTTTTTTTCTCAAACGTGTTTATTGATGTAGTTTGACATGTTATATTGTAAATGTGTTTCGTTATGTCATTACATATCATGTACATATTCTTAATAAATGATGAAATTACAAGTGTTGCTTCATTACGACAGTGTTCTCTATTGTATGCCACTGTTGCCGTTTTAATTCGGTTCGGCGATTGCGACTTGATGATTGTATCCAAAGAATATTAAAACCTGTGTTGTAGTAGGCTTACTGCTCTGCTTTTGCTTTGTTCATGTGTGATCGGAATGATGCAATGGGAAATTCCCAGGCAGCAGACGCATGCGCACAGTAGCATCAAACCACTCGCTTCGTTTGCAACGAAAAAAACGATACTCAGATAGAGGCTACCGCGGCAAACTCGTTTGACTTGATTGATTTGCCGTTTGGTACCGGATGGTACCCATAATTGACAAATGTGCGTTTTTCCGCACAGATTTTCTTGTACGTCGTACACGACTTAAAATGCATAATAAACGAACGTACTTTGTATGGCAAAAACGTACAGGGAGACAGGTATACTATTATGGGATTGAATAAGACCCCACCACAGGCTAGTGTTAAGCCAAAGAGGACACAAAAAAAATTACGGTCTAGCAGAAGAAGGTGATCATCAAAAAACACAAACGAGGTGTTTATCCTCACCAGAATCCTGAAATAGGAGCTGCTGCAATGGTGATTTATGCGGACACGTGGCTATCCTTTACCGACTATTCTCTCGATTGGATCTACCTCACGCTGCCGCCTTCCCTTCCTTTTCAGTCCCTTCCCTTTGATTCCTGTTGACTGTGTCTGTCGCGTGGGGGACATGATGCCCAGTTAGCCTGCAGCTATGATCTTTGATCATGGTAACTACTGACTGTCAGCTCCATTTCTTTTCTGTTTAGATGCATTATAAATAAAGCTACACTGTCCTGGATGTGTGGTGGTAGAGAAATAAGATGGGGATGTCAAATGAATGAAATGGAGGACCAACCCAAAGCAATATACAGTATATATATATAAAATGCTCATCTCACCCACCATGGGTTGAGGGGTCTGCGCATTATCCGTGCTGCGCAGTATCCGTGCTGTTCCTAGCACTGCGCTTTTCTGGACCGAGATATCTGATATTCCCGGGATCTGTTGCAACCACTTGTCTAGTTTGGGGGTCACTGCCTCGAGTACTCTGACCACCACAGGCACGACTGTCACCTTTACCTTCCAGGCCCTCTCCAGCTCCTCTCTGAGCCCATGGTATTTCTCGATTTTCTCATGTTCCTTCTTTCTGATGTTTCCATCACTCGGGACCGCTACATCCACGACAACGGCTTTCCTTTGCCCTAAATCTAGGACAGACAGAGGTAAAATACGCTCCGCGGGCCACATATGGCCTGTTAGGCTTTTTAATCCGGCCCGCCGAATTTGCCCAAATTATAGTAAAAACAGTGTCCGAAACTCATGACAAAAAGTTAGTGGACAACAGGGCAGTTAACTGAAAAGTTGCCTGCCCCATTTTTCACAACTTGAAGCACAATGAGAGAACCAATCACAATAGAAAACATTGTCACAAACTATAAAGTTTTTTTTTTTTATGAAGAATGTACCTACTACAAATGCTACCTTGCTTAATTTACGGTAAATGTGCATGGTTCGAGTTTGCTGCAGTAGTCGATTGTCATTGTGGTGCACAATGCAACGTTTGCATTGCTCCCTATGAGCCACTAAGCCCCTTTCATAAGTCACACGTACACTTTACAGTCACGGTTTGATATAAATTTACGTTTTGTAGCGTCACATATGTTGTTAGGGTCTTTTGAATCTTTCTTCTGGGCTGAGGTTCTGTGCATCTATTTTGGAAAATGACATGCAATTGCACGACTTTATAACGCTTCATAATGTCCGGAAGAAAGAAGCAGGCTTCTGATTGGCTGCCGTGCCGAGTATGCAAATTTCAACTGCAGGTAGCCTATGTCTGTGTGCTCGGCGACGGTACACGTGTATTGTTTGCGCGTGAAGGCGAGGGCGTCAGTGGAGAGTTTGTTGAGCACGCGGTCAGGACAAACCATCTATAATTTGGCGGAATTTAACACAAGTAGGTGTTATTGAGCTTGAATACTTCGTTGTGTAATAATGTTTTGAATGTTGAAAGTGATTCCATTTTTCAATAAATGTTGATTTCTTTAACTTTGCCCCTTCAATGAAAATTTATTAAAAACAGACGCAATCTTGATGAATCACAGTGCATATGTTATTTTAATCTATTTCCATTTCCTCCTCCAAGTATCTGCGAAATAGTATGTAAACGCCATATTCCTTGAGACAAATTTATTAACTGATCAGGGATATTTTTCACATTTGAAAGACAGTTACTAAATTGGGTTGTAGTGTTCTTACTGTGCTATGAGGTTTGTACACACTACATTTAAAGGACAACCGGCGCCATTTTTTTTTTTTTTTTTGTTTCCCACTTACATCAGAAAAACGTTTTATAGCATCTAAAATACCCAAATAAGGCAGGCTGATATTTTTAGTTAAATGAAAAACACCAATAAAAATGACTTCAAAATGAATCCGGAAATGGCCAGTTTCAGAAGGTCCCACCCCCTTGTTCGTGACGTCACGCCAAGACGTCTTGCCTTGCTCGAGAATCAAAACAATGGCTTCAGATTCGGAGAAGATGTTTTCTTGTTACTCATCCAGTTATGAATATGATTCAAATAGTTCTGAAGAGGAAAGCATAAATGTTTGCAATTGATTCAAGGAGTCCTCCCATATCAATTCGAGCCGTCAATGACAGCAATGTAGCACCCAGAAAATGCAGAAGATTGCGCCCAAGCTCCGTTGGAAATGGGCTGATTTGTCAGCTGGGAATTTGTGTCAGCAAATATGAAATAGTTCTCTTGGTGCAACACACAACGATTCACCATGGCGTTATTTATGTGTTTTCCTTCTAATTTCGCCATCAACACGGATCAACACGAAGTTTTCAGACCAAACAAAGTACCCAAAATGCATTGTGTGTCGCTTTCTCGGTCAGGGGCGGTCCAAACGTGACGTCACATGGGGATCGTCATCAACTCGAAAACAAGACTTCATGAATATTCAGCGCAAGTCTTAAAACGTAAACTGTAGCTATATGCTGTGGAATCTTTGTAAAATACGCTCAGTCGAAGTCATTTGAAGTGATTTTATAAATTATGGACCTAACTTGTCTGGGGGCGTCGGTTGTCCTTTAATCAACTTTAGGTTTAGTATTTCCGGCCCAAACACTCCCTCCAAATGCTCCTGGCCCAGCCCCTCTGTCAAATTTTAGAACCCAATGCGGCCCGCGAGTCAAAAAGTTTGCCCACCCCTGATCTAGGACCACGATATCTGGTTGGTTGGCCATCACCATCTTGTCAGTCTGTATCTGGAAGTCCCACAGGATCTTTGCTCGGTCATTTTCTACTACCTTGGAAGGTGTTTTACATTTTGACCTTGGGGTTTCCAGTCCATACTCCGCACACATGTTTCGGTAAACTATGCCAGCCACCTGGTTATGGCGTTTCATGTAGGCTTTCCCTGCCAGCTTCTTACACCCTGCAGTTATGTGTTTGATTGTCTCAGGTGCCTCTTTGCACAACCTACACCTTGGGTCTTGCCTGGTGTAGTATATCCGTGCCTCTATGTCTCTGGTGTTCAGGGCCTGCTCTTGAGCAGCCAGGATGACTGCCTCTGTGCTGTCCTTTAGGCCAGCCCTATCGAGCCACTGATAGCACTTCATGAGATCAGCCACTTCAGTTATGGTTCGGTGGTACATCCAGTGTAGGGGCTTTTCCTCCCATGATTGTCCCTCTTCCAGCACCTCATCCTCTGTTCCCCATTGTCTGAGACATTCTCTGAGTACATCATCCGTTGGAGCCTTCTCTTTGATGTATTCATGGAGCTTGGATGTTTCATCCTGGACAGTGGCACTCACACTCACTTGTCCCCGGCCTCCTTCTTACGGCTTGTGTACAGTCTCAGGGTGCTGGACTTGGGATGGAACCCTCCGTGCATGGTGAGGAGTTTTCGGGTCTTAACATCCGTGGTCTGAATCTCTTCCTTTGGCCACCTTATTATTCCTGCAGGGTATCTGATCACTGGCAGGGCATAGCTGTTTATTGCCCGGGTCTTGTTCTTGCCATTGAGCTGGCTTCTGAGGACTTGCCTCACCCGCTGGAGGTATTTGGTCGTAGCCGCTTTCCTTGTTGCTAATTCGAGGTTGCCATTGGCCTGTGGTATACCGAGGTACTTGTAGCTGTTTTCAATGTCTGCTATTGTTCCTTCAGGGAGTCGGATATATCGATAGTCCCGGTTATATCGATATTTTTTCGGACTCCCTTGAATATCGATATAACGAGACTTTACTGTATATCGGAAACGGCAACAGGGTTTTCAGTTATGTTGTGGCAATCTCGGGGTATTCTGGCATCACTTTAATCCAGAACATCGGCAGAGTTGACATACTTTTAAGTCCGTCATTGTTCTTCCTCTTGCACAGGCATGCTGGATTCACCTGGTTTGTTGACAAATAGGTTGCGGATCCATTCCTTGGCAGTTCGTGGGTCTTTTGTGGCTGGGAAGTAGCGCTCGAACTCTTTTAAAAGCAAAGACAGGTGCTTGTGCATCAGTTGGAAGAATGAAGGCTCGGGCTCAAAAACCCCGCCAATGTTTGAAACATGTCAAATACCCTGCTATTCACGCGCCGTGAATAGCACGGACTCAGATAATAACTAAAATGGAAATTATGTATGTTATTGATTCTTTCTGCGTGGCCCGTTACCAAATGGCCCGGGGGTTGGGGACCTCTGGTCTAAACCACTTCCTCGCATATTGAGACTGTTCTTTGTTCTGGACTGGCTCTGGGCAAGGACAGTTGATAGTTTTGAGAAAGGAACAGACACGGAAAAATATAGCTTTGATGTCAAAGTTGATTATAATAATACATTTTATTGCCTTTCAAAACACTCAAGGACAATTGGGTCACGGGATAAAAACATAATGACCAGTGATGCAAGTAAAATAATAATAATAATGCATTCCTCCAATATGACTTTTTGGGGTCATAGGTCATTGAATACACAGTATGCATATCAGTAATCAGTTAATCATCCATTTTTGTAATTATTTAAATATGACCATTTTAAAAATGAATCGCATGAATATTCATATAAAAATTGCTTCTTCTTCAGTGAAAGTTTATTTTTCAGATTGCAAAATAAAATCTGGTCCAAAAAGGAAAAACATGCATAAAACTGATTGATTTCAGATGCAAATACTTGAGAACTAAAATGTGACTCAAGAGTACAAGTACAGTGTTCCAGGTACGCTGGGCTGCAAGAACAGACTGAATAGGGAAAGAATCTAAATTTAGGTAGCCAAATGCTAACTAACTTTGTTAAATGATTGATGACAACACCATGGCATCAATCAGAACTCTCACGTTTCATTAAAGTTCATTTTGAGTGTGTGTGACAGATAATGCTATCCTCTGCTGCTGTCTGTCACTTCAACTGTGTTCCAAACAGGAATATAGTACGACTTTGATACTCTGTGTCACACAGCGACAGTCAACAATGGGACAGAAACTGTCCACTTGTGTTACATATGGAGTACGAAAAAAATGCTTACATTCAATTTAACGTGCCTAAAAATGCAAATACCCACATTTGAATTGAGGGAACAATCAGTAAACGGAAAACATGAGAAAAACATAACAGCAAATTAAAAAATAAATAAGAAGCTATATTTTTCATACCTTCTCCAAGTTGTCGTTTTTGTCGAGGCTGTGTTTGCAAAAGCTGAATGTAACTCATAAAGTAACTATTATTTGTATCAATTTTCCGATCTACTTATCCTTACAAGGGTCACGAGGGGGTGCTGGAGCCTGTTTCAAACGTCTTTGGGCAGTAGGTGGGGTCACCCTGAACTGTTTGTCGGCCAATCGGAGGGCACACAGAGAAGAACAGCCATCCACACTCACATGCACACCGAAGGACAATTTGGACTGTTCAATGTTCATGCATGTATTTGGAATGTGAGATGAAACCAAAATACAGTAAAGTCTCGTTATATCGATATTCAAGGGAGTCCGAAAAAATATCGATATAACCGGGACTATCGATATATCCGACCCTGTTTGCATGTAATTTTCTCCGTGAGTGCATAGAACTAGTATCGATATAACCGGGACTATCGATATATCCGATATCGATATAACGAGACTTTACTGTACCTGGAGAAAACAACACAGGCGCAGGGAGGACATGCAAACTCCATACAGGGAGGCCGGTGCTGGAATTTAATACCTGTACACTGTGAGGTCCGAGCAGTTTTGCAAAGAGTAACACGCTAACATGCTCATGAAATCCAGCCACAAATTAATATTTTCAACATTTTTGATGTTTTGTTGTTTTTTTAACAAGCTTGTGACTGTAAAAAATCAAATTGCTTTGATTTCTATGTTTTTTTTTCAAGGTTCTCAGAGGATTACCACTTGTACTTGATATACCGTTTCTGGCACATGACAGAGCATCCCATCTTTTGTTTTAAAAAGACATGTTTACAAACATCTTACTGCATTTGAATAGGTTATGGTAGACTTACCATTAAATCAAACAAAAACAAAAACAAAAGTCGCTGAACTCAGGCAATGTAATCACGTCCATTCAATCAGTGACGGGGAGGCAGGAAGCACATGTCATGAAAATGTGAAGTAGCATTATTAATGAGACCATTCAATCGGTGTCGATTTTCCATTGGTAATCCACGTGTACAATCACCTGTGCTCTGTGCTAAATTGTCTTGTGTTTTACATGATGCTTTAGCCTCCCTTTGCTGGATGAAGATAGTGAGATGTTAACCGCCCCACCGCCACCCATCCCGCCCACCGCCCCACTCAAACACTCATTTACACACATCACGTCCGTAATTGGAAATAGTCAAACAAATACAGTGTGACAGCCAAAATCAGCCGACAAGTTGGGACATTATGCTAATTATGATGTGTCATTAAATCTTTAAAAGAACGGCTGGCGGCTCAGAGTGCGGACAAGTGTCGGTGAAAGCTATATCAGCACTAGACCGATTCATTAGATACCCTGCGACATAGGCGCAAACCCCTCCTCCGTCATAGTTTCCCTCTTTAACATCTCACCCTTTGACACCAGCCCCCTTAAGCCCTGTAATTGTCTAGTCTGACCCAGTTAGGCGAGCACACCATTGCTTTGACATATAATCAAAGGTCTCACCTCAACAAGCCATGACAGAAAGAGACTGCGGAGTGCTACTAATGACGACAAACATACCACTGGCAGATAAACTGTCTTGTTATTCTATCGTTACTGTCTCAGTCAACGAAACACTGTATAACATACAAAAATGTATAACATGTAGAAGTTTGCTTTGTTTTTTTCCAGTTAAACAGTAACGGAATACTAAATGCATGAACTTCTATAGGATGCATATGCATGTTGATGTTTTTGTTTGAAATTGGATGATTTGTGAGTCCCATTCAGTTTAGAATTAATCTTGTCTGTCAAGAAAAACATCAGTGAGGCCCCATTTGCAACCTCACTTGTCACTCCATTTCCACTGCTTCTGCCATATTTGATACAGGTTGTGGTATGCTTAGAACCACAACTATCCCATATGTTCTAAATGTCAGGTACGAAACCAAACTGAACCGAATAATGTTTTCACTTTCAGAAATGCAGTCTCAAACAAAGTACAATTACAAAATAATATTTATGTTTGAAAAGCGCACCAAGAAAGTACAAACTCAAATCAGTTTAAAAAGAAGCAAGAAAAAAAAAATGCATAAAAAATAAATTATAAATATAAATAAATTAATTAATACATCTTCTTTTCCTTTGGGCTTTTCCCTTTAAGGGGTCACCACAGCCAATCAGTGTCCTCCATCTTCAGAGGTTTGATTAGCATGTTTGTTTTGGCCAAGCTTTTACGTCGGATGCCCTTCCTGACACAACCCTCTGTATTTATCTGGGCTTGGGACCGGCGCAAGAATACACTGGCTTGTGTCCCCTTGTGGTTACAGAACAAGCAATAAATAAATTAATACATGAATGAATAAATAAATAAATAAATAATCCATCCATTCATTTTCTGTACCGCTTATTCCTCAATAGGGTCGCGGGGGTGCTGGAACCTATCCCAGCCGTCTTCAGGCACGAGGCGGGGATACCTTTCGGATATATCGATAGTCCCGGTTATATCGATATTTTTTCGGACTCCCTTGAATATCGATATAACGAGACTTTACTGTATATCGGAAACGGCAACAGGGTTTTCAGTTATGTTGTGGCAATCTCGGGGTATTCTGGCATCACTTTAATCCAGAACATCGGCAGAGTTGACATACTTTTAAGTCCGTCATTGTTCTTCCTCTTGCACAGGCATGCTGGATTCACCTGGTTTGTTGACAAATAGGTTGCGGATCCATTCCTTGGCAGTTCGTGGGTCTTTTGTGGCTGGGAAGTAGCGCTCGAACTCTTTTAAAAGCAAAGACAGGTGCTTGTGCATCAGTTGGAAGAATGAAGGCTCGGGCTCAAAAACCCCGCCAATGTTTGAAACATGTCAAATACCCTGCTATTCACGCGCCGTGAATAGCACGGACTCAGATAATAACTAAAATGGAAATTATGTATGTTATTGATTCTTTCTGCGTGGCCCGTTACCAAATGGCCCGGGGGTTGGGGACCTCTGGTCTAAACCACTTCCTCGCATATTGAGACTGTTCTTTGTTCTGGACTGGCTCTGGGCAAGGACAGTTGATAGTTTTGAGAAAGGAACAGACACGGAAAAATATAGCTTTGATGTCAAAGTTGATTATAATAATACATTTTATTGCCTTTCAAAACACTCAAGGACAATTGGGTCACGGGATAAAAACATAATGACCAGTGATGCAAGTAAAATAATAATAATAATGCATTCCTCCAATATGACTTTTTGGGGTCATAGGTCATTGAATACACAGTATGCATATCAGTAATCAGTTAATCATCCATTTTTGTAATTATTTAAATATGACCATTTTAAAAATGAATCGCATGAATATTCATATAAAAATTGCTTCTTCTTCAGTGAAAGTTTATTTTTCAGATTGCAAAATAAAATCTGGTCCAAAAAGGAAAAACATGCATAAAACTGATTGATTTCAGATGCAAATACTTGAGAACTAAAATGTGACTCAAGAGTACAAGTACAGTGTTCCAGGTACGCTGGGCTGCAAGAACAGACTGAATAGGGAAAGAATCTAAATTTAGGTAGCCAAATGCTAACTAACTTTGTTAAATGATTGATGACAACACCATGGCATCAATCAGAACTCTCACGTTTCATTAAAGTTCATTTTGAGTGTGTGTGACAGATAATGCTATCCTCTGCTGCTGTCTGTCACTTCAACTGTGTTCCAAACAGGAATATAGTACGACTTTGATACTCTGTGTCACACAGCGACAGTCAACAATGGGACAGAAACTGTCCACTTGTGTTACATATGGAGTACGAAAAAAATGCTTACATTCAATTTAACGTGCCTAAAAATGCAAATACCCACATTTGAATTGAGGGAACAATCAGTAAACGGAAAACATGAGAAAAACATAACAGCAAATTAAAAAATAAATAAGAAGCTATATTTTTCATACCTTCTCCAAGTTGTCGTTTTTGTCGAGGCTGTGTTTGCAAAAGCTGAATGTAACTCATAAAGTAACTATTATTTGTATCAATTTTCCGATCTACTTATCCTTACAAGGGTCACGAGGGGGTGCTGGAGCCTGTTTCAAACGTCTTTGGGCAGTAGGTGGGGTCACCCTGAACTGTTTGTCGGCCAATCGGAGGGCACACAGAGAAGAACAGCCATCCACACTCACATGCACACCGAAGGACAATTTGGACTGTTCAATGTTCATGCATGTATTTGGAATGTGAGATGAAACCAAAATACAGTAAAGTCTCGTTATATCGATATTCAAGGGAGTCCGAAAAAATATCGATATAACCGGGACTATCGATATATCCGACCCTGTTTGCATGTAATTTTCTCCGTGAGTGCATAGAACTAGTATCGATATAACCGGGACTATCGATATATCCGATATCGATATAACGAGACTTTACTGTACCTGGAGAAAACAACACAGGCGCAGGGAGGACATGCAAACTCCATACAGGGAGGCCGGTGCTGGAATTTAATACCTGTACACTGTGAGGTCCGAGCAGTTTTGCAAAGAGTAACACGCTAACATGCTCATGAAATCCAGCCACAAATTAATATTTTCAACATTTTTGATGTTTTGTTGTTTTTTTAACAAGCTTGTGACTGTAAAAAATCAAATTGCTTTGATTTCTATGTTTTTTTTTCAAGGTTCTCAGAGGATTACCACTTGTACTTGATATACCGTTTCTGGCACATGACAGAGCATCCCATCTTTTGTTTTAAAAAGACATGTTTACAAACATCTTACTGCATTTGAATAGGTTATGGTAGACTTACCATTAAATCAAACAAAAACAAAAACAAAAGTCGCTGAACTCAGGCAATGTAATCACGTCCATTCAATCAGTGACGGGGAGGCAGGAAGCACATGTCATGAAAATGTGAAGTAGCATTATTAATGAGACCATTCAATCGGTGTCGATTTTCCATTGGTAATCCACGTGTACAATCACCTGTGCTCTGTGCTAAATTGTCTTGTGTTTTACATGATGCTTTAGCCTCCCTTTGCTGGATGAAGATAGTGAGATGTTAACCGCCCCACCGCCACCCATCCCGCCCACCGCCCCACTCAAACACTCATTTACACACATCACGTCCGTAATTGGAAATAGTCAAACAAATACAGTGTGACAGCCAAAATCAGCCGACAAGTTGGGACATTATGCTAATTATGATGTGTCATTAAATCTTTAAAAGAACGGCTGGCGGCTCAGAGTGCGGACAAGTGTCGGTGAAAGCTATATCAGCACTAGACCGATTCATTAGATACCCTGCGACATAGGCGCAAACCCCTCCTCCGTCATAGTTTCCCTCTTTAACATCTCACCCTTTGACACCAGCCCCCTTAAGCCCTGTAATTGTCTAGTCTGACCCAGTTAGGCGAGCACACCATTGCTTTGACATATAATCAAAGGTCTCACCTCAACAAGCCATGACAGAAAGAGACTGCGGAGTGCTACTAATGACGACAAACATACCACTGGCAGATAAACTGTCTTGTTATTCTATCGTTACTGTCTCAGTCAACGAAACACTGTATAACATACAAAAATGTATAACATGTAGAAGTTTGCTTTGTTTTTTTCCAGTTAAACAGTAACGGAATACTAAATGCATGAACTTCTATAGGATGCATATGCATGTTGATGTTTTTGTTTGAAATTGGATGATTTGTGAGTCCCATTCAGTTTAGAATTAATCTTGTCTGTCAAGAAAAACATTAGTGAGGCCCCATTTGCAACCTCACTTGTCACTCCATTTCCACTGCTTCTGCCATATTTGATACAGGTTGTGGTATGCTTAGAACCACAACTATCCCATATGTTCTACATGTCAGGTACGAAACCAAACTGAACCGAATAATGTTTTCAATTTCAGAAATGCAGTCTCAAACAAAGTACAATTACAAAATAATATTTATGTTTGAAAAGCGCACCAAGAAAGTACAAACTCAAATCAGTTTAAAAAGAAGCAAGAAAAAAAAACAATGAATAAAAAATAAATTATAAATATAAATAAATAAATAAATAAATAAATAAATAAATAAATAAATAAATCTTCTTTTCCTTTGGGCTTTTCCCTTTAAGGGGTCACCACAGCCAATCAGTGTCCTCCATCTTCAGAGGTTTGATTAGCATGTTTGTTTTGGCCAAGCTTTTACGTCGGATGCCCTTCCTGACACAACCCTCTGTATTTATCTGGGCTTGGGACCGGCGCAAGAATACACTGGCTTGTGTCCCCTTGTGGTTACAGAACAAGCAATAAATAAATTAATACATGAATGAATAAATAAATAAATAAATAATCCATCCATTCATTTTCTGTACCGCTTATTCCTCAATAGGGTCGCGGGGTGCTGGAACCTATCCCAGCCGTCTTCAGGCACGAGGCGGGGATACCTTGAATTGGTTGCCAGTCAATCGCAGGGCACACAGAGACAAACAACCATCAGAATCAGAATCAGAATCAGAATCATCTTTATTGCCAAGTATGTAGAACACACAAGGAATTTGTTTCCGGTAGAACACGCTGCACTAGTATCGTCGTCAAAAAAAAAACTGCTAAGTGGCACTATACAGTTCCATTTTGGCTACTGTTGAAAGAGTTCAAAGAGTTGAAAGAGTTAATGGCTTGGGGGAAGAAGCTGTTTAAATGTCTGCTGGATTTGGTGCGCATGGATCGGTAGCGCCTGCCTGAGGGGAGTAGCTGGAAAAGGTGGTGGGCAGGGTCCGGAGGGTCCAGTTCCGCGCCCTAGTTTGGATTCTTGCAGTGTGCAAGTCCTCGAGAGTGGGTAGGGCGGTGCCAATGATTTTTTCCGCCGTCCTAACTGTCCGTTGAAGTCGGATTTTGTCCATTTTTGTGGCGTCCCCGAACCAAACGGTGATGGAAGTACACAGGATGGATTCGATGACAGCCGTGTAGAAATGTTGCAGCACCTCCTGTGGCAGGCCATGCTTCTTTAGCAGCCTCAGGAAGTACATTCTCTGTTGGGCCTTTTTCAGGATAGAGTTGGTGTTGACCTCCCACTTCATGTCCTGGGAGACTGTGATTCCCAGGAACTTGAAGGTCTCAACGGTTGACACAAGGCAGTTGGATAGTGTGAGGGGTAGCTGTGGTGATGGATGTTTCCTGAAGTCCACGATCATCTCAACTGTCTTGAGCGTGTTCAGCTCCAGGTTGTGACGGCTGCACCAGAGCTTCAGCTGCACCACTTGTTGTCGGTACGCAGACTCGTCGCCGTCTTTGATGAGACCGATGACCGTGGTGTCGTCTGCGAACTTTATGAATTTGACAGCTGGGTGCGTTGAGGTGCAGTCGTTCGTGTAGAGAGAGAAGAGCAATGGAGAGAGGACGCATCCCTGCGGGGCTCCAGTGCTCGTGGTTCGTGTTGTGGATGATATATTTCCCAGTCTGACCTGTTGTGTCCGTCCTGTCAGGAAGCTGAGGGTCCACTGGCAGATCGTGGGGGACACACCAAGCTGGAGAAGTTTGGGGATGAGGAGTTCTGGGATGATGGTATTGAACGCAGAGCTGTAGTCCACAAACAGGATCCTTGCGTAGGTTCCTGTGTTGTCAAGGTGGTTGAGGATGTGGTGCAGTCCGATGTTGACTGCATCCTCCACAGACCTGTTTGCCCGGAAGGCAAACTGAAGAGGATCTAGCAGAGGTCCGGTGATGTTCTTTAGGTGGTTCAGCACGAGGCGTTCAAAGGACTTCATGACCACAGACGTCAGAGCGACAGGTCTATAGTCGTTCAATCCCGAGGGTGCTGGTTTCTTTGGAACTGGGACGATAGTAGACTGTTTGAAGCAGGATGGGACTTCACACTGCTCCAGGGATCTGTTGAAGATTTGTGTGAAGACCGGAGCCAGCTGGTCAGCGCAGACTCTCAGGCAGGAGGGGGACACTCTGTCAGGTCCTGCAGCTTTCTTGATCTTCTGCTGCTTGAAGAGCCGTCTCACGTCCAGTTCGTGGATCTGTAGGGCAGAGGGCGGAGATACGGTAGTTTCTGGTAATGGTGGGCACACCAGGGAAATGGGGGTGTCCTTTTCAAATCGGCAAAAGTATGTATTTAACTCATTAGCCATACCATTGTTGTACACTGCTTGGGGGGAAGGTAAACGATAATTTGTTATTGCTTTCAGGCCATTCCACACCGATGCAGAGTCGTTAGCGGAGAACTGTTTGTTAAGCCTCTCCGCATAACGTTTCTTTGCGATGTTAATTTCCTTCGTCAGCCTGTTTCGGGCGAGTTTGTAAACTGCTCGATCACCGCTTTTAAATGCGGACTCTTTCTCTTTCCTAAGCTGCCTGAGTTTGGGAGTGAACCATGGCTTGTTGTTGTTGAATGAGCGGAAGGACTTTGTTGGTACACACATGTCCTCACAGAAACTGATGTATGATGTTACAGTGTCTGTGTATTCATCCAATGTGCCCGTTGAAGTTTCAAAGACGCTCCAATCAGTGCAGTCTAAGCATTATTGTAGCGATAACTTTGCTTCATCTGTCCATGCTTTAACTGTCTTGACTACCGGTTTTACACATTTGAGTTTCTGTTTGTATGTGGGAATTAAGTGGATTAAATAGTGGTCAGAAAGACCCAATGCTGCATGCGCAACAGAACGGTATGCGCCTTTGAGTGCTGTGTAACAATGATCTAGAATGTTTTCTCCTCTGGTGAAACAGTCAATATGCTGCTTATATTTGGGAAGTTCACGGTTTAAGCGTGTTTGATTAAAATCGCCCAAAATGATCAGGGGTGATTCTGGATATTTTAGTTCGAGATGGTTTACATGGTCCGCTAGTCGATGAGAAGGTTTCTTCAGCCGTCATCTGTACAAAAGTGAAGGTTTCGGACGTTTCGCCTCCTATCCAAGAGGCTTCGTCAGCGAACTAAAGTCTGACTGGTCGTATCGGCCCCATTTATATATCCCTAATGTCCAGACATGGTGGCGCCGGACACAGCTATGATAGGTCCCTACTCTCAGGTTGGGAGGGGCGGGGGACCCCTCCCTGTGGCCCCACTGATTGTTCCTACATTCCTGACTAACTATTGGCCTATTACCCCCACTGCCCCCGGTATCACCTCATCAGCATAACGACCCTCATCAGCATTGCGAAAGTTGCCTAACCTGTTTTGCCTAAGCAGGCTATTGTATGAACGATCCAAATTGAACCTCACCCCACCAGACCGATTTAACGAAGGATTTTGTTGTTTTATAAGAATCGCTTCTTTTACGCCCCTTTCAAACCATCTATGTTCTTTCGCTAAGATTTTAACCTCATTGTCGTCAAATGAGTGGTTGCTAGCTTTTAGGTGCAAATGTACTGCCGATTGAGGCCCACTAGTATTATCCCTGCGATGTTGATAAAGTCTTTTTTTGAGAATTTGTTGAGTCTCCCCAATGTACTGCTCTTTACAATTTTCATTCTTACAATGTATGGAATAAAGTACATTACTTTGTTTTTCATTTGGTAGCCTATCTTTTGGATGCACTAATTTTTGCCTTAACGTGTTTATCGGTTTGAAATAAGTAGGAATTTTATGTTGCCAAAGGACTCTTTGTAATTTTTCAGAAACTCCTGCAATGTACGGTACTGCTACTCCTCTCCTTTTTGAATCTTGAGAATTATTGGTTTTGTTCGCTATTCTTTCTTTCTGACATTTGTTGAATGACCACTGAGGGTACCCACAGTTAGTGAGTGCTCTCCTGATATGTTTTGACTCCTTTTCTCTACCTTCAGTGCTAGTTGGTATTAGTTTAGCCCTATGCTGGAGGGTTCTGATAACTCCTAGTTTATGTTGTAAAGGGTGGTTAGAGTCAAAAAGTAAGTATTGGTCAGTGTGCGTAGCCTTCCTGAAGACTTCTGTTTTTAGCGCTCTGTCCTCTTTTATAATTACTTTACAATCCAAGAAGGCTAGTTGGTTCTCTTGAATGTCCTCACGAGTAAATTTAATGTTGAAGTCTACAGAGTTGAGGTGATCTGTGAAGGATTGAATTTCTTGTTTCTTAATTATGACAAAAGTATCGTCCACATATCTAAACCAGTGTCTAGGTTTTGTCCCTGGGAAGGATGTGAGGGCCTGTTTCTCCATCTCTTCCATGTAGAGATTAGCCACTATGGGTGAAACTGGTGAGCCCATAGCACAACCATGAATTTGTTTATAAAATTTTTCCCGAAATTGAAAATACGTAGTATTAAGGCAGATTTCTAATAATTGGCAGATGTGATCCGGTTTCAGATCACCTCAACTCTGTAGACTTCAACATTAAATTTACTCGTGAGGACATTCAAGAGAACCAACTAGCCTTCTTGGATTGTAAAGTAATTATAAAAGAGGACAGAGCGCTAAAAACAGAAGTCTTCAGGAAGGCTACGCACACTGACCAATACTTACTTTTTGACTCTAACCACCCTTTACAACATAAACTAGGAGTTATCAGAACCCTCCAGCATAGGGCTAAACTAATACCAACTAGCACTGAAGGTAGAGAAAAGGAGTCAAAACATATCAGGAGAGCACTCACTAACTGTGGGTACCCTCAGTGGTCATTCAACAAATGTCAGAAAGAAAGAATAGCGAACGAAACCAATAATTCTCAAGATTCAAAAAGGAGAGGAGTAGCAGTACCGTACATTGCAGGAGTTTCTGAAAAATTACAAATAGTCCTTGGCAACATAAAATGTTTGTATACACACGTTAGCATTAGCTTGTGGCGCGATGTACACGGCAACGAGAATAAAGGAAGCGAACTCACATGGCGAGTAGAATGGCTTGCAGTTGAGAGACAGCGATTCCAAACCAGGGCTGCAGTGTGCGTCGAGCATCGTGACATTGGTGCACCATTCTTCGTTGATGTAGAAGCATAGTCCACCGCCTTTGGATTTCCCCGATTGCTCCGTGTCACGATCGGCCCGAAGGAGACGGAATCCGGGTAGGTGTAGCGCGGAATCCGGGTGGCGGTCACTGAGCCAAGTCACAACCAAGCCACAACCATTCACTCTCACACTCAGACTTCATGACAATTTAGAGCATGATGTCAAAGTCAAGGCCCGCGGGCCAAATCCGGCCCGCCACATCATTTTTTTCGGCCCGCGAAAGCATATCAAACTTGTTAAATTCCATGATGATTGCTAAAATCTGAGCCAAAATTTCATATTTTTGGATGTCAACCAAAATAAAAGTCATTATTCTTGACTTCAGATTTGAAAACGAGTTATTCATTAATTTGCTGTGTGCTCTATATGTAATATTTGAAGGGATTTATACATTTTAATGGGTTCCCCAAATTCATAACGGCCCTCGAGAGGAAACCATAACTACAATGTGGCCCGCTGCAAAAAATGACTTTGACACCCCTGATTTAGAGTGTTCAATCAGCCTGCCATGCATGTTTTTGGAATGTGGGCGGAAACCAGAGGACCCGGCCAAAACCCATACGGGCCGGGGGAGAACATGCCATATCCACACAGCATCAGGTCGATAACTCACGACTTCTGCACTGTGAAGCAAACGTGCTAACCACTCGACTAATAAATGAATAGACAAATAAATAAATAAATAAATAAATAAATAAATACGCACATGCGCACACAAACACGCACACACGCACACAAACGCATACATACATACATACATACATACATACATACATACATACATACATACATACATACATACATACATACATACATACATACATAAACAAGATAATAGAACACTGGGAAAATACAAACAAAATATTATTAGGTCCAATAACTCGAAACTAAAGATCAATATCAATGAAAAGAAATAACAAAAACACTATAACACAATGAGAGCAACTCTGAAAGCTATCAAGAGGTCGAGAATACAATATTTGAAGCCATACAAGCAAGATGCATGATGTGGCTGCACAAAGCAGCTTGACAATTCTTAAATATGTGGTAGGTGTGATTTGCAAGTGCCGAACAGGTGAGCCTCCAAGAGGGAAACGCCCTACACGACAGTTGGGGCTGGAAAAAAAAGACACGTGGCAGTCCATAATTCTTAGCATGATTGTATACATCTTCCATCTCCCTTTAGTGTTCATTTTTTGCATGTTCGTCAATGTACAGGTATGCACTGTATGTATTTACTTTCATAAAGGCAAGCCATTGTTAAAGTGTAGATTTTGACAGTGTAAGCTAAATTTCTCCAGAACATTCTTCATGCGTATTCATGTTGTATGTTTTTTTTTCCTTCTTCGCCATAGAAGTATTTTGGTTTACCTCATATTGTGATTTCAAATCTCTTCTGTCTTTTGCATTTTTTTATGTTGTTGATATGATTCTGTTTTTTGTTTTTCTTACTTGCTGCATGAAATATTTTGAGATTAATTGATAGTAGTTTTACTAGCTTTGTGATGGTCTCCTTCAGTTCCACTGAGATCCCCTTGGAGTTTATATTGTTGCAGTCAAATAGCTGCCAAATGCCCAAAAATATTTTCCTCTACTTGGCTTGATTAAATTTTAACTTGTAATAACAATAATAACACATTTAATTTCAAGCGCCTTTCAAAACACCCAAGGACACTTTACAATTAAAAACAATAAAACAAAGAACATGACAATAAAAGCATGAGTAAAATAATAAATAATATAATAGCAGATTGAACTAGTCAATTTTAAATCGATGGGTTTTGAGGTGGGACTTGAAAATAGGGAGGGAGTCAATATGACTCCCTGGGTGGAAGTGAATTCCAGAGTTTGGGAGCAGAGCGGCTGAGAGCTCTGCATCCCATCGTGGTGAGATGGGCAGAGGGCACATAGAGGATGAGGATCCGAGGGACCGAGAGGTAATGGAGATTTGAAGCAGGTCAGAAAGATAGGGAGGGGCAAGATTATGGATGGCTTTGAATGTAAACAGAATTATTTTGAATTTGATTCGATGTTTAACAGGGAGCCAGTGGAGCTGCTGGAGGACAGGGGTGATGTGGTGAAAGGAGGGGGTTCTAGTGATGATCCGGGCTGAATAATTCTGGACGAGTTGGAGTTTATGGAGAAATTTCTGATTGACACCGAAGAGAAGTGAGTTACAATAATCGATGCGGGAGGTGACGAGACTGTGTATAAGGATAGCAGCGGAGTGAGGGGTGAGCGAGGGACGGAGACGGTTAATATTACGGAGGTGGAAATAAGCAGACCGAGTTATGTTATTTATATGAGAGTGAAAAGATAATGAGCTATCGAGGATGACACCCAGGCTCTTGACCTGAAGGGAGGGGGACACGGTTGAACTGTCAATGGTGAGAGAAAACTGTTAGTTTTGTGTAGGTTGGATTTGCTACCGACAAGGAGATGTTCAGTTTTTTCATCGTTAAGCTTGAGAAAGTTATGGAGAAAGCCAGGATTTAATTTCTGAGAGGCAAAGTGAGAGGGATGAAGGAGGGAGAAAGGTGTCGGATTTGCTGGAGAGGTAGAGTTGGGTATCATCCGCGAAGCAGTGAAAGTGAATGCTAAACTTGCAAAGCACAGAAAGGCATTGGCAGAGATACTAGAGGTGCCAAACATCAGCTGCTGGTTGACAGAACAGTCGCACAAGACTGCAGTTCCCGACATACCAACCTGTGCACAGCCTGGATTGATTACATGAAAGCATATGACTCTGCCACACACATGGATCACTGAATGCTTGGAGTTGTATAAGGTCAACAGGACCCTGAGAGCCTTCGTTGCAAACTCAACGAGGATGTGTAAAACCACACTTGAAGCCAATGGCAAGCCAATCAAATGTGGCATATACCAAGGTGATGCACTCTCCCCACTGCTGTTCTGCATAGGACTGAACCCCCTCAGCCAAATAATCGCCAAGACAGGCTATGGATACCGCCTCAGAAATGGAGCTACAATCAGTCACCTCCTCTACATGGTTGACATGAAGCTGTATGCTAAGAGCGAAAGGGACATAGATTCCCTGATCCACACAACCAGGATCTACAGCAGTGACATCGGGATGTCATTCGGGCTGGAGAAATGTAGTCGGATGGTGACTAAGAGGAGCAAGGTAGTCCACACTGAAGGGGTCTCACTCCCTGAAGGAACAATAGCAGACATTGAAAACAGCTACAAGTAGCTCGGTATACCACAAGCCAATGGCAACCTCGAACTAGCAACTAGGAAAGCGGCTACAACCAAATACCTCCAGCGGGTGAGGCAAGTCCTAAGAATCTAGCTCAATGGCAAGAACAAGACCGGGCAATAAACAGCTATGCCCTGCCAGTGATCAGATACCCTGCAGGAATAATAAGGTAGGATTCAGAAAGGAAGAGATTCAGACCACGGATGTTAAGACCCAAAAACTCCTCACCATGCACGGAGGGTTCCATCCCAAGTCCAGCACCCTGAGACTGTACACAAGCCGTAAGGAAGGAGGCCGCGGACAAGTGAGTGTGAGTGCCACTGTCCAGGATGAAACATCCAAGCTCCATGAATACATCAAAGAGAAGGCTCCAACGGATGATGTACTCAGAGAATGTCTCAGACAATGGGGAACAGAGGATGAGGTGCTGGAAGAGGGACAATCATGGGAGGAAAAGCCCCTACACGGGATGTACCACCGAACCATAACTGAAGTGGCTGATCTCAAGAAGTCCTATCAGTGGCTAGAGAGGGCTGGCCTAAAGGACAGCACAGAGGTACTCATCATGGCTGCTCAAGAGCAGGCCCTGAACACCAGAGCCATAGAGGCACAGAATACCACACCAGGCAAGACCCGATGTGTAGGTTGTGCAAGGAAGCACCCGAGACAATCCAACACATAACTGCAGAGTGTAAGATGCTGGCAGGAAAAGCCGACATGAAACGCCATAACTGGCTGGCATAGTCGACCGAAACATCTGTGCAGAGTATGGAATGGAAACCCCAAGGTCAAAATGAGAAACACCTTCCAAGGTAGTAGAGAATGACCGAGCAAAGATCATGTGGGACTTCCAGATACAGACTGACAAGATAGTAATGGCCAACCAACCAGATATCGTGGTCCTAGATAAAGGGCAAAGGAAAGCCGTTGTCCTGGATGTAGCGTTCCCGAGTGATGGAAACATCAGAAAGAAGGAACATGAGAAAATCGAGAAATACCAAGGGCTCAGAGAGGAGCTGGAGAGAGCCTGGAAGGTAAAAGTGACAGTCGTGCCTTTGGTGGTCGGAGCACTCGGGGCAGTGACCCCCAAACTTGACGAGTGGTTGCAACAGATCCCGGGAACAACATCGGATATCTCGGTCCAGAAGTGCGCAGTGCTGGGAACAGCACGGATACTGCGCAGAACCCTCAAGCTTCCTGGCCCCCGAGCTAAAATGGGGGACAGACACCACCCATGGGGGGTGAGACGAGCATTTTATATATATATATACATACAGTAAAGTCTCGTTATATCGATATCGGTTATATCGATAGTACAGCTTATTACGATACTATTTTCATTTTCCTTGCACATTTCTAGTCTTTTTATGTATAATTAGTACCGTTTAGTACGATACCCGGTTATTACGATAATCCGGTTATTACGGTGCTCCTTTTCATCCCCCGCCGGCCATTTTTGTTGTTTATATCGATATATCCGTCGCGCCATTGGTCAACTTGGTCACGTGTCTTGTTACGTGAGCCGCCATCGGTCGCGCCATTGGTCGACTTGGTCACATGAGCCGCTATCGGTCGCGCTATTGGTCGACTTGGCCGTGTGACTTTGTCACGTGACACGCCATCGGTCGCGACATTGGTCAACTTGGTCACGTGTCTTGGTTACGCGTCACGCCATCAGTCGCGCCATTGGTCGACTTGGTCAGGTGACTTGGTTACGTACCCAGCACCCGTGTAGCAGAGCCATTTTCATTTTCAGACGCTAGCTCGTGTGTAGCAGACGAGATTGAAGTGTTTGTGTTAAAAGGTAAAAATGGGAAGCAGAAGAAGATTGATGACTTTTTTAAATTGTATACATAATACAGTAAGATGTAAGCGTTGCAGTTTCCCTGTTGTGTTATGTACATGCCCACTGTACTGTATATGAATGCAATCGTTTTTTGCAACAATGTTTCTTGTTTTGTCTGCTGAAGCGCGATGATTTTGAAAATTATTAACATTCCATACTGTGTATTAAAGGACAGCCGATGTCACTTTTTATTCAAATGCAAATAAAAATGACTTCACACCAAGACGTCTTGCATTGCTTGTGAATCCAAACAATGGCTTCAGATTCGGATAATATGCTTTCTTGTTACACATCCAGTTATGAATATGTTTCAAATACACTGTAGTTCTGAAGATTAAAGCATACATGTTTACAATCATTAAAGAATTATATGTGCCATTTTGAGGCAACATTGGGGGAACATCTCTCACCCAAAAAAAAAGGGAGCTAATGGCCAGCTCCGTTTCTTATATGGCGCTTGGCTGCCCTCTTTTGGTGGCTTTTGTTTAATGCAGTTCGGCGCAGGATCGGATATATCGATAGTCCCGGTTATATCGATATTTTTTCAGACTCCCTTGAATATCGATATAACGAGACTTTACTGTACATATATATATATATATATATACAGTGAGACCTCAGCTTACGAACACCTTACCTTATGACCTTTTTGGTTTACGAACGTCAAATATATGAAAATTAAACCTTGAAATACACACTGCTTTTCGCGATACCCACCCACCACGGCTGGCGGAGTGATCTTTGGATTTGGCGGAGTGATCTTCGGATCTTCGGCAGAAGCACACAACCGAACAGCGCTCCAGGCGGCGCACCTTTCCACACCCCCTCTCTCTGAATTCACACGTCGATCACCTCCGAGGAACTGTTTGCAGATAATTTTACTATTAGGAAATGAATGCAAGATGATCCCCTAATAATCACCGTTGAGGAGAAGAAGGAGATCATTGAGAAACAGGAACGAGGTGTGTGTTTGTGGCGTCACATGTGCCCACCGCGGCTGTCATGTGAATCTCAGCCTGACACATCTCTCACGCTGTGTCTCACTTCCCTGAGTAACTTTCTACGACCATTCTACAAATAAAGAGCCCGGTACCCTTCACCATTGCTACCATCCTTCGCCTAAAAGCTTTACACAAAGGTGTTATTTAGTCGATGCTTTCACATGACTAATGACACAGAAATTGTCACGTGCAAGTTGACAGCTGGGGCGGGGCCGCCGCTCCTGAACTTTTTCATTTCATTTCCACGAGTCGCTGTCACCTCACCAGTGACATGATTACGACGCATCGTGCCTCGCTGCGTCTTGTGTTGGCAAGTCCAACAGTTTGCTTTGCCGGAGGTGATTGTTAGCCGCGAGCGCGTAAGTTTGGTGCTTTCCGGGATCACAAATGTCACTCACTGTAAATTCCTGATCTGTATGTATACAATTAACACACAACATCAATTTCCTTAACATGAAAACCACAAAGGCAAAAAAAGTATGTCTGAAGTTTACAGCATTTTCTAAGGTTTCAAATGTAAATTCGTGTATGGATGTGCGTTTGCGCGTACCTGTACGCCAATCGACCACTTTGTAAATCATGTCAATTTCGCATGAATATGAAAAAAGCTCTAAAAGTAACAACTGACTAAGATTGGACTAACGTTAATGCAAAAAGATGATCCACCAAACTGATAAAAGGATTATTGTTTACTGTTTGTTTGGATTGTGGATGAAGCACAAAACTAGGGTTAAACGCGCAGGCCACGTGGTTATCGCTGTTGTTAGCAACAGCCACAGACTGAGCTCATTTACATGAGGAGATTATGCTGGCATTGTTGTCGGAGTGTTGCTGCTAATTAGAGGTTGTGCGAATACTGTTATGATGAATTAAACCCTTTGTCATTATCACCGGGAAAACTCACAAATGATTGGATGGCGCTGGGGGTTTAGGGGATGGGGACCAAAAACAGGAGCTTGAAAGATTTATTTACAGCGTGTCATTTTGACTGACAACCTCACCGCCAAAAGGGTGTTGAAGGGAGGGGCAGCTTTCATTGACAAATTCTATCTACGCCGGAAAAGCCCCAGACTTAGGTGCATGTTTGTGCAAATGCATTAAGTCGACTCGGATCACCATGAACGCTTCTCAGTGATGTATACTGTAAATGTGTTTCTTCCACATCTGCGCATACGTGCAATTTTGTTATCTAAAGTGGCTAATTAAACGGAAGCATGGAATTGTCATTTAGTTTTAATTATGTGCCATCAAGGAAGAGAATAGCTGCCTCGCTCCCTCGCTCTTAGTGAACTGGTCCTTCAAATATATCGATGACTAAAACCCTAAAGTCTTATGTGGTCGCGTTTGAAATTACGCAATGTGATGAGGCAAGGGGAGGGTGTTGTGGGGTACAAAGGAAGCCGGTGCTAATTAAAGTCAGCTCTCTGTCAGTTCTAGTGGATAAACACTTGAAGAAGCTTTGCAGATAGACGAGAAATGCCTTTGTGTCAGAGAAAGCTCTCTTACGTGGAAACACAGTCTGAAAAGGGTGACAGTCCCTGGGGGAAAGCGTCTGATGAGGACCTTGTCTCCTTTTTTGAAAAAGACAGAATGGGCCTCATTAAGATCCAAAGTCATAGATATGCCCTGTGTCTAGTTTTATGCAATTGCTGGCAACAAAACAAAACAAAACAAAACACAACAACAATAAAAGAAGACACATCTATTGGATTCGAAGATAACTCTCCACACAATATAATTTAGATTTCAGAAGTAAAGCGAAAACTATTGTTGCCAATAGTGGGAATGTGACTTCAAGAATTGGAAATCATTCTCTGTTCTAAAATTAATCTGTTGAACATGGACTCTTAAAAGCAAAATCACCTCTTTCTCATTGCTCGGTTACGTTCCAGACATCAGCTTTATTTTGAAAATGATAACTGTGGAACTTCCTGGTCATGAGAATGAGTCCAGACCTACGTTCTTGTCCATTTTTAGAGTTCAAATGAGCGGCTGCTGTGGTTACAAGGAGGCATTGCCTGTAGGCAAAGATGACCCTGTTGTCCTCTTGCAACTGTCTGCTATGAATCTGCAATCCTTGCTTCAGGATAAAAACAGGATGGATGTTTGCCTTGGGGGGTTGTGGAGGTGGCAGGCTGCACGGGGTAAATAGTTTGTTTGCTATTTTTATGAGTCAATACCCTGAAGTGCAACATTTTACAGGCCGTTTTAATCCCAGTCAAACAAAGGGTTAATGGTGTAGGTGTAACAGGGTGAAAGATTACGGAGCTGGGGGTGGTGTGTGGGTGTGTGTGTGTGTGTGTGCGTGTGTGTGTGTGTGTGAGTGTGTGTGTGTGTGTGTGTGTGTGTTTTGTGTGTGTGTGTGTATGTGTGTGAGTTGTGTGTGTGTTTTGTGTGTGTGTGTTGTGTGTGTGTGCGTGTGTGTGTGTGTGTGTGTGTGTTTTGTGTGTGTGTGTGTGTGTATGTGTGTGAGTTGTGTGTGTGTTTTGTGTGTGTGTGTGTTGTGTGTGTGTGTGTGTGTGTGTGTGTGTGTGTTTTGTGTGTGTGTGTATGTGAGTTGTGTGTGTGTTTTGTGTGTGTGTGTGTTGTGTGTGTGTGTGTGTGTGTGCGTGTGTGTGTGTGAGTGACTGTGTGTGTTGTGTGCGTGTGTGTGTGTGTGCGTATGTGTGTGTCTGTTTGTATGTGTGTTTATGTGTGTGTGTGTGTGTGTGTGCGTGCGTGTATGTGTGTGTCATTGTTTTCAAGGTTTTCCCTGAAACGCTGAGAATTCTGAGCGAATAATGGTGAAAATGTTTTTTAAAAGAAATTATGTCATCCATTTTGTGTAGTTTATTTTATTTGTATTTTTTGGGGGCGTGGGGCATTGGGATAGCATAGGGCAGTGGTTCTTAACCTGGGTTCGATCGAAACCTAGGGTTTCGGTGAGTCGGTCTCAGGGGTTCGGTGGATCCTCCGCCACAGAAGTCCACCCCTCAGTATGGACTGCAGTTAGTAGGCACAGTCATTGGAAGAAGGGTTCAATGAATGAGCATATGAAACTGGTGGGGTTAGGTGACTCCAACAAGATTAAGAACCACTGGCGTAGGGTGACCACACGCACATACAAACACACAGAACACACACAAAGTGTTATTTTGGCCATCAAGTGAGTACAGTGACATGGGGTGTTACAGTCCGATGTAACATTCACCCTGAATCTTTTCTCGGCTGAAAAATTCTTCTTTTTCAAGATGAAAGAGGTTTTGTTTTTTTCAGCCTGATACAAATACAAGTGCGGGGCAGATTATAGCAAGGGCTGGCCAATTCTGTCTGTTCATAAAACCTCACTCCTCTGCTGGCCTTGTATTAACATTGAGCTCAGCAGTGAGCGCTTAAACCTCTAGTCTAGTTGGTGGACAGTTACCTGGATACATGTCCCATTTTGACATGGAGCAACTTCCCTTCCAAAGGTCACATACTGCACACCCCTGCAAAGAACAATATTAATTAACTAACAAAAACTATGATGCACTTTTTTGAGGCAGTTTTTTGTTTCCATGCTGGTCTGTTGAAAAATGTCCAACATGCAACCAATCAATGGGGGAGGGGGGTAAAAGCTTGATGACCACTGCAATATACTGAAAAAAATATCAGTATTGTCAGTGATTATCTGCCTTCGACTACATTTTTTTTTTCAGAATGGCCCACGAAAGAAAATCAAACATAAAAAGTTCCATGACGCATGCTCAAGTCTGAATCATAATTTTAAATTGTCACATGTAATTTGCAACTAAAGTCACTTTTCTCGATTCCTGATAATAAAACTCGTTATCCATCAATTTGTTTTGAGCTGTGTATGTAAAATATGGAGGTGATTAAACATTTACATGGGTTCCTAAAATTCATAACGGCCCTCCAGGGAAAACCGTAACAATTTGGCCGGTGACAAAAACAAGTTTGAAACCCCTGCTCTATTTGCCAGATAAACTGAGAGTTGAGCCTCAACTAACTGAAAGTCCTGAAATTAGGTGTAGAAGAATAATCTGAGACATCCGGATTTGAAATGTTATCCAGGTTTGCACACTAAATAAATTCAACAAATCTTCCAATTACACACTTGCATTAAAACGCTTCCTACTATGAATTCATGACATGTTTCATAATCACACAGCGCCAATTTATTCAGTAGCGTTTCCATGTTGTGTAGTCTGTGTCCAGTGCCCAAGGCTATATGATGTTTCCCGTAGGCTACTTGACTTCAGTTTATTGTGGTTTGTTAACGGAATGTGCATTGACAACACAAACTCCTCAGTTCAACGCCCTTCCCCCATATGCACCTCTTATCAAGGCAAGAAGATCAATGCATTACGATGCCTTTGTTTTTTTCAAAAAATAAAGTGTATTCATGAATTCATTGGGACAAAAAAACTGAAACATTACCCTTAAAGGACAACTGACGTCTCCGGACAAGTTGTGTCCATAATTTGTAAAATGGCTTCAAATGACTTCTACTGAGCGTATTTTAATAAGATTCCACCGTACATAGCTATATTTTACGTTTCAAGACTCGCGCTGAATATTCAGGAAGTCTTGTTTTTGAGTTGGTGACGAGTCCGTACATGACGTCACGAAAGGAAAAAAGACGCATTGTAGCGGTCCTTCCATCACGTCAATGTATTTTGCTGTACTTGTTTGGTCTGGGGACCTCGTGTTGCACCCAAAAGCCGCCAGATGAGGCCGTCCAAGCTCCATATAAGGAATTTATCAGCCTGTGGAAACGGAGGTGGCCACAGGAGGTCGCCATTTTGTGCCTCTTTTTCGATCAGACATTTCCCCTCAATCTTGCGTCATATTGGCACGGAATAAAATCTTTAATCAATTGCAAACATGTATGCTTTCCTCTTCAGAACTATTTTAATTGTATTCATAACTGGATGTGTAACAAGAAAGCATATTCTCAGAATCTAAAGCCAGTGTTTTGATTCTCCAGCAATGCAAGACGTCTTGGCGTGACGTCACGAACTGGGGGGCCGGACTTTCTGAAAATGCCCAATTCGCAGCTCAATTTTTTGCAGATTTTGGACACTTTGTCATTTTTTTTGCATTTGAATAAAAATATCATACTGCGTTTTTTGGGTATTTTAGATGCTATAAAACGTTTTTCTGATGTCAGTTAAGAAACAAAAAAGTGACGTTGGTTGTACTTTAAAGGACAACCGACTCCCCCGGAGAAGTTATGTCCATAATTTGTAAAATCACTTCAAATGACTTCTACTGAGTGTATTTTACAAAGTTGCGCTGAATATTCAGGAAGTCTTGTTTTCGAGTTGATGACGATGCCTGACATGATGTGACGTCTGGAACGTCCCTGACCGAGAAAGCGAAAGACAATGCATTTTGGGTACTTTGATTGGTCTAAAAACTTCGTGTTGATGGCGAAATTAGAAGGAAAACACATAAATAATGCGATGGTGAATCGTTTTGTGGTGCACCAAGACTACTATTTGATTCTAGTTCACACAAATTCCCATCTGACAAATCAGCCCATTTCCAACGGAGCTTGGGCGCCATCTTGTGCATTTTCAGGGATGCTACACATCCGTCCTGATGCCTCAAAATGACCCGGAAGAACTTCTTTCATCGATTGCAGACATTTATGCTTTCTTCTTCAGAGCTATTTGAATCATATTCATAACTGTATGAGTAACAAAAAAGCATCTTCTCTGAATCTGAAGCCATTGTTTTGATTCCCGAGCAAGGCAAGACGTCTTGGCGTGACGTCACGAACAAGGGCCTTGTGAAAATGAAACTTTCTCAGATCATTTTGAAGTAGTTTTGGGAGACTTTAAGTCATTTTTATTGGTGTTTGTCATTTGACTAAAAATATCAGCCTGCGTGTTTTGGGCATTTTATATGCTATAAAACGGTTTTATGATGTCAGTTAGGAAACAAAACTGCGGTGAGACCAGCCATGATGTTTGGGCCGGAGACAGTGCCACTGAAGCAAAGACAGGAAGCAGAGCTGGAGGTAGCAGAGATGAAAAATGTTGAGTTGTCTTTGGGAGTGACCCAGTTGGGTAGGATCAGGAAGAAGTATATGAGAGGGAACACTCATATTGGAGGTTTTGGAGAGAAATCCAGAGAGTCCAGACTGAGATGGTTTGAACATGTCCAGAGGAGAGAGAGTGAATATTATGGGAGAAGGATGCTGAGCCTTGAACTGCCAGTCAGACAACCGAAAGGAAGCTCGTGGAGGATGCTTATGGATGCTGTCAAAGAGGATATGGTTTGAGAGAAGAAGATGCACAAAACAGGGTTAGATGGAGGACAATGGTTCGCCGTGGTGAGCCCTGAAGGGAAAAGCCGAAAGGAAGATTTGGGCGTGAGTCTTCACAATGACTATTATCAGTCTATATTTTAATTATGAGGGTGGACATTTCTAAAAATGTGGTTGATCGCACTGATTAATAATGATATAAAGTCATGAATGTTCTAATTATCACAAACAGCAGAATGTACAGCACTTTTTCATTTCTCACTCTAACGCAGTATCTAACATAGTAGGGGCTTTGGAAAGGTATCAAGCGTAGAAACAAAAGGTAGTTTGAGTTGGGTTTTTGGCACAACAACACTTTTGTCTTTGAGTGACAGCCAGCAGTATTTTCAAGGCTTTGCTTCCTCATGGAGCCTGGGCGACAAACTGCATATCACAAGGCGACCAAGATGGCCTCCATCGCAAAGAACTGCTCTTGATCTCACCCACCATCGGCCGCCAATCAGATTCATCAAATAGCCGCCTTCTGCTGGGTGACCGCAGTCACAGCCAAAATAGTTAACTGCCGCCGCTGATGAAAATAGTACAATGGCTTTTTCCCACTTACTCATCATTGTTTATGGTCAGACAGTTTCAGTGACGTGCAGTCAGGGGAGGCAGACGAGCTGTGAGGCACCAGCCGGCTGAGCCTCATCGTGACTTGCGCAATCACGATGCTAACTGTGCTGGCTTGCTCTGCAGTGAGACCGTATTGCTGTCCTTCTGCAAATCTCTATTAGTGTTCAAAAGCTTTTAGTATATGAACTAAATTTCTCCAGTTTAGCTGGTGTACATGATGTACAGTCACTGTACATTATAAACACTGTACTACAGTGTTTATTTTATTTTACTTTTTATCAAAACTGTGTGCCTAGGTGAGGCACACAGTTCTCCTGCCTCATGACAGGGGGCACTGGTAATTAGAGATTCTTCTTGCGACTCCTCGGCTGCAGAATACAGTAACAGAATTAGTGACAGCAAGATACAGTAAACAGTTAGCAAGTTAAGTGCAACCATCCAGTCATTTTTTTCGTGTTGCTTGGCCATATTTTCAGAACGGTGGATTATATATCTAAATTGAAAGAATTTTCTAAACTGGACTTTCAATCGAAGCAGGAGATAATAATTAAAGGAAGACCAACACAGGACTGTATAGCTCACAAACGGTGGGGGATGAATGTAAATCTCCTGGACAGCTTCTCAGCTTTTTGACCAACAAGGATCTCATTGAAACTGTTCCAGAAGCGACAAAGTTGCTCCAGCTCGTGCTCACTGTTCTAGCTACTACAGCAACAGTGGAGCGGTCATTCTCAGCACAAAAGACTGAAAACATACAGTCGGAACAGGACTGATCAAGGACGGCTTTCTTCACTGGCAGTGATCTCCATTGAGACAGAGAGACTTGGACTTCATTTATAAGTAAAGGTAACACGATAATAACGTTTTTTTCATTTTTTTTCTATGCTACAGTTTGTATGCAGTATATAAAGAATGCTGACATGACATTTTATACAAAACACGTTAACTGTTGACAATCAAATGGTGAATAAGCTACTCTGTGGAGTTCATATGTTTGTAAATCTGACTGTGATGACGTCAGTGCCTCACCAGCCATGAACCTCACCGCACGTCACTGGACAGTTCGGGATCCGCCTAAGGCCCTAAGCCCTCGCACGGTACAGCATGGTACATATGCAATGTTTTTTTTGTCTTTTAAACTAGGGTTAAAATTTCCATCCAGTGTACTCCGGTAAATTATTGTGTGCATGTGTTAAGAGAACATTTCTTACTTAATTGGAAATATTGAATAGCAGATAATTAGAAATTTGATATGACATTTGTCATCTAATAATGTGATGCCGTGGTCTCATATTGTTCGTAGCGAGAAGGATTTTTGATATGTTGTCAGGTCCCAGTGTAAAAATAACTGAAGTGACAGCAGTGACTCGGTTGTCAGTGTTGCTGAGGCTGTTGGGGATTTTCACAGCCGTGGGTCCTGCGTATCCATCTGAGTGTGTGTTTGTCCACATACGTGTGTGTGTGTGTGTGTGTGTGTGTGTGTGTGTGTGTGTGTGTGTGTGCGTGCGTGCGTGCGTGTGTGTGTGTGTGTGTGTGTGTGTGTGTGTGTGTGTGTGTGTGTGTGTGTGTGTTTGCTTGGCAAGTGCGATCGTGCATTAGTGTGCTTTTGTGAATGTGTGTTTGTGTACTGCAACGGTGTGGGTGACAGTGCTGATCGCAGTGTGATGACAGCCTATCATTGTCGCCGTGCAAGAGTGAGAGTGGCAGGGGGGCCTTTTTGGCATGTGTTTTTTTACACCCCTTCATCTGTGTCTATGGCTTGGTTTACCAAAGGAGAGGCAGGGTGTAGTGCAGGGGTGGGCAAACTTTTTGACTCGCGGGCCGCATTGGGTTCTAAAATTTGACAGAGGCAAAAAAAATTTGACAGTTTTAAGACATTTCATTTTATATATAGTATTTATACTATAAGGCATTTCGGAGTATAACATACACCATCTCTTTTAAAACAGTTTTTGTATATAGGGAAAACTGTATCGTAAGCCACATACAATAGAAGCTCCAATTGTGGCTGACGTCGCTTCAGTGAATGCAATATAATACAATGCATCTTTATTTGGACAGTGCTTTCCTAAATCCTGCAGCTTCATTTAAAATATTTAGTCCAAGTTATCAGAATGTTAACCCAAATGTACGGTGCATTGGTTTATAAGGTTCACTGTCTGCTTGGGAAAATGTTATGCTTTTATGTGTTCCTTATTGCACTGAAAATACGGTTAACTGAAATTCTAATTTGTTCATACTCTTCTTACTGATAATATCCATCCAACAGTACTAAGAAAACAGGAAATAACATTGCGCACTCCTGGAAAGCACATAACATGCCAGTAACCGTGGAGCAGATGGGGCGAAATGAATGGCATTTGTTTATTTTTTAATGCCGAGCGAGTAGAGTAATCGTTACTCTCCCCAAGTGAAGTATTAATAATTTAGTGATGATGATGTCCACCGTAACACGATGAAAATTTTACTGCACAGTAAAGGGGAGGACATAACACTGATGATGGTAAAATCAGGAAAGATGAAATGATGATGATGATGATTAGTTTCTCTTCGTGCCTGGGTGGGTATTCTCGGGGTACTCTGGTTTCCCCTCAAATAAAAAAGCTAAATAAATAAAACATACAATGTAGGGTAACTGATCAATCTAAATCGTCCCAAAATGTGAATGGTTGTCTATGTGTGCCCTGCGTTTGGCTGCCAACCAATTCAGGGTACCCAAATTGAGCTAGGATGGGTTCCAGCACATATCCCTGACACTGACAAGTCATCCTTGATCAGTCCTGTTCCGACTGTATGTTTTCAGTCTTTTGTGCTGAGAATGACCGCTCCACTGATGCTGTAATAGCTCGAACAGTGAGCACGAACTGGAGCAACTTTGTCGCTTCAGGAATAGTTTCAATGAGATCCTTCTTGGCCAAAAAGCTGAGAAGCTGTCCAGGAGATTTACATTCATCCCTCACCGTTTGTGAGCTATACAGTCCGGTGTTGGTCTTCCTTTAATTATTATGCTTCGATTGAAAGTCCAGTTTCTAAAATTATTTCAATTTAGCTATGTAATCCACCATTCTGAATATAAGGCCCAGCAACACGAAAAAATGACTGGATGGTTGCACTTAACTTGCTGTTTAGTGTAGCTTGCTGTCACTAATTCTATAATTCTGCAGCCGAGGAGTCGCAAGAAGAATCTCTAATCACCAGCGCCCCCTGTCATGAGGCAGGAGAACTGTGTGCCTCACCTAGGCACACAGTTTTGATAAAAAGTAAAATAAAATAAACACTGTAGTACAGTGTTTATAATGTACAGTGACTGTACATTATATACACCAGCTAAACTGTAGAAATTTAGTTCATATACTAAAAGCTTTTGAACACTTTAATAGAGATTTGCTTAGTATTTGAACGGTAAATGGGAAAATTCAGCGATTTTGAAAAAAAAAAAAAAATCACAAAATGGTGAAGTTAAATGGAACAGAACAGTACAAATCACTAAATAAATATAACTGTTTAATTTATTTTGTCATTTGATGTTTCCATAATGACAGGTGAGGCACAGCCTCCCCTGACTGCACGTCACTGCATCAAACTTATCAGTATGCCTTGAATTTATTTATCCTGATAGATTCAGAAAGTCTCGGTCAACACACAGTTTGTGTGATGTCCAAAAACCTCTGGGAATTTCAGAATCAGAATCAGAATACCTTTATTCGTCCCACAATGGGGAAATTTGCAGTCCACAGCAGCAATTGAAAAGGGATGGGGTAGGGGTGGGGGTGAAAGGATAGAAAACAAGATATTCTAAGCATAACAAAATAAAGTGTCAACTGTATACTGTGCAGATGTAAATGTGCAAAACCGTTCCATAAGAAAAACAAAAAACGGAAAAGTAAAAAAATGAAAAAGTAGATAAGAAAGGGAAGGAGCTGCTGTGGAGGCAGCCACACAGGGGGGCGCCATCTTGTCCCTTTATCAAATGTCTTTGAATCATGGAAATAGCATTTGCAGTTCTTTGGAAGCCTAAAACTCCCTGGAATATTGGCAAATGGTTCATTGCACCTTTTATAGTCTCAGCAGCAATTTAACAACGATGTTATTAACAAGGGCAAAACCCGCATTATCTTTATGTCCCTATTTAGACCATCAGAAGCTCGCATTCCATTGTCTTATCTCATCAATGTATTTCAAAATAGAGTCTTGTGCTTTTTTTATGCCTACTATACCCATCATTTAAAGTCAAAGAGAAAATAGTTTGATTAATTTTATCCAGACTTGTTTTTATCCAAATAATTCTCACATGAATTCATTTGATCAAATAAAAAAGCAAATTGTTTGGGTTGGATAACTGTTTGCACAATTGGAGGATTTTAACCTTTGTATTGTGAATATGTCACAAAGAAGGTAAAGTTACATTTTGTTTTTAATTGATTTGAATAGTTTTGGGGGGCAACATTTTGTGATCTAAAACCACACATTGGCTTAAAATAAATAAATACAGTGTTTGTATCCTGCGATCAAAATTCATGTTGTTAGAGAATGCCGTATTCCTAAATCATGAATACGTGAAATGTGATCATGGAGCTAACAAGAAAAAAAAAAAAAAAAAAAAAAAACCTCGAAGAATGCTCTGCCGATGACAAGAACTTGCTAAAGCAATAGTGAAACACTTGTCTAATATTAGTGCATATCCTTTTTTTTTGTAATTTCGTCTCTTCCATGTTTTGGAGTGATTATGTGGTCATCTTTATGTGTCTGGGGCTCTGCGGTGAGATAATTATAAGAGTATATCAAAAATTTACATAACCCACTAAAAACCTGTCAAATGTACAGGACAACAGGGGTAATATACCAGTTCGGTATAAACTAGTCCTTCTCATGAACTACTAATGTTAGAATTGATTGTAGTTTTTCTAATCTTTAAAATGACCCAGGTTGCACTGTGATACACCAACTCGCATGAAGACTGTCTGCACACGGTGTTTACTCATGGGTCCATTTGTGAATTATGTTGCTGGCGGCGCCGCTGAAAGCGGGTGAGACAAACTTATCAGCGCAAAAAAACAGCGTGTCGCTTTGGTGGTTGGGACAAGCAATTCAAAACAAATGGCTCAGGAGCATGACATGTTCCTCGATCGACAACTGTACACTTGATGGACAAAGATGATTGGTCCTCATTCATGTGCGCCCATCTAATGTCACGATAAAGCCAGTAGAGTTGTAGAGTTGTTCCTAGACTTCACTGTGCAAAGAATACATTTCATACATTCAACCGCGTGGGTTTTCTCCGGGTCCTCCGGTTTCCTCCCACACGCCAAAAACATGCATGGCAGGCAGATTGACCACTCCAAATTGTCCCTAGGTGTTAGTGTGAGAGTGACTGTTGTATGTCTTTGTGTGCCCTGCGATTGGCTGGCAACCAATTCAGGGTGTCCGCCGCCTCGTGCCCGAAGACAGCTGAGATAGGCTCCAGCAACCCCCACGACCCTAATGAGGAATAAGCGGTGCGGAAAATGAGATGAGATGAGAGACTTTCAAAAATTGGTAGACCAATCCCTCCATCCATTTTATGTTATGTATCCTCACAAGGATCGTGGGGCATGCTGGAGCCTATCCCAGCTATCTTTGGGAAGTAAGGCGGGGGCACCCTGAACTGTATGCTTGGCCATTGCCGGGAACATGTAGATGAAAATCCATTTGCCTTCACACTCAACCAAAGGACAGTTTACATTGTTGAATCACCTGACCATCGATGTTTTTAGAATGTAGCCATGTACCCAGAGAAAACCCACAACGGGACAGGGAGAACAAGTAAAATCCACACAGGGAGGCGAGAACCCTCTGCTCTGCACTGTGAGGCAGACACAGCAGCCAAATGACCACCAGGTCGCTTTTTGTTTGTTTTGTCAAATTAATTTTAGCAAGAACGGCCCAATAGTCAAGTGGTTAGCACGCGGGCTTCATAGTGCAGAGGTCTTGAGTTCAGGACAGCTGGGTATTCCCCTGGTCCTCCCGATTTCCTCCCGCATTCCGATAACATGCATGGCAGGGTGATTGAACACTCAAAAAATGTCCCGAGGTTTGAGTGTGAGAGTGTTTGTTTTTCTCTGTGTGCCCTGCGATTGGCTGGCAACCAATTCAGGGTGTCCTCTGCCTCGTGCCCAAAGACAGCTGGGATAGGCTCCTGCGATCGTAATGAGGAATAAGCGGTATGGATGGATGGATGGATGGATGGATGGATGGATGGATGGATGGATGGATGGATGGATGGATGGAAGGATGGATGGATGGATGGATGGATGGATGGAATTTTATCAACTTGATTCATTCAATACAACCCACTTCTCGGAGGACCGTCATTTGACAAACTTTGTGGTTCGAACATAAATTTGCTAAAATTGTGCTTTAAATGTGGCTCCTTTCAACAAAAGTTAAATACATCAATTTTTCACACAGGGAGGCAGGAGCTGGAGTTGAACTTACTACCTTTATGATGTGAGGTCAACGCCAGGTCAAATCGCCAGATCAAATCTCTGTATATTGTTTATTCATACATATTGTAATACTAACATGAAAAACTTGGCGAATCCTATCATCTTTGGATGTATTTTCAAAGACAGGGGCCTTAGTATAAAAGGGGCGCATCTTCATTTTTGTTTCCAGGAAAGTCCCTGTAACTGGCGTGTATCTGGTTATTGGTTGCCACGACAACAAAAATATAATTTATATATACTTGTTGTTCTGTAAAAGTGTTTAATGTCTATATGTGAAACGTTAGATGTGTTTTTCTAAAAAATCGTCTTTGATACTTTATTTCTAATGTTTGTCATTGTCACTTCCGCTTCCGTGTCAGGTGTTGTAGATAAAAGCGAGTACGGCGAGACAGACGGAACGAAAGTCTCGAGAGACAGACACAAGGAGAGAGACCGCTAGATAGAGAACGAGTCTCAAGAGAGAGACACAAGCAGAGTAACAAAAGTCTCGAGAGAGAGACAAGCAGAGCAACGAAAGTTTCAAGTCTACGTCGTTTATCTACTTTCGGTTGATAAGGTGCACACGTTTTCACGGTGTTCACGGTGTTCAAGTGCTTCACAATAAACGTTGTGACATCAGTACGAAGCGTCATCCTTGACCGGGGTAGATACAGTGAAAACGTGTTCACAAAAGTGAAAACGTGCTCACACAAGTGAAAACGTGTTCACAACAGTCGGCGCACTCGCGTAGCAAGGTACAAGCTACATCGAGCGTCGTCGCACTCAACCACGTGTATCGGAGCTAGCCACGAGCTACTTGGGACATCGTCGCACTCAAACCACAGCAAGCTACAGGCCTCAGCGTGCATCGTCGCAGTCAGCCTTCATAAGAGAGAGTAAGGTTGCAACGTGCGACGTTGCTTCAAGCTACAGGCCTCAGCGTGCATCGTCGCGATCAGCCTTCATAAGAGAGAGAAAGGTTGCAACGCGCGACATTGCTTCAAGCTACAGGCCTCAGCGTGCATCGTCGCGATCAGCCTTCATAAGAGAGAAAGGTTGCAACGCGTGACGTTGCTTCAAGCTACAGGCCTCAGCGTGCATCGTCGCGATCAACCTTCATAAGAGAGAGAAAGCTTGCGACGTGCGACGTTGCTTCTCATCCTGCAGCAGCTCGAGGTTTGATGGACCTTTCCAGTAGCTCACAAAGTGGATGGATAGAACATACAAATTCACCACAATAACAGAGAAAATAGTGAATGTGGGTTTTTGAATGTGTGAAGGTTTCTCTTGAATATTTGATTAGGATCAAAATTGCAATTTATCAGTATTGAACGTTATTGATTTGAATAGGCTGCAACTGAAATTATTTGTTTTATAGAAATCCATAAAGTAACTCTGGATTCTGAAATATTAAAATGTCTCGCATTTCAGTTAAGAGGGCAGAAATGGCGGCTCTACTGGCTGCAAAGGAAGCTGAGATTGATATGGAAGAGGCTATTGAAGCTCAACGTCAGCAGTTGAAAAAACTTGAAAATCTAAGAGACATCAAAGTGATGAAGGCAAAGTTCCGTGTTTATGAGGAAGAAGTAATGAAAGCAAAGTTACGCAAGTTTGACAAAGTAGTGAAGGCAAAGTTAGGTGTGTTTGAGGAAGAAGAAATGAAGGAACTGCAAATATTAAAAGGAGGCCTCCAAAGAAACGAGTACGACCACCTCGAAATGCCACTGCCTTCCAAAGCGCGACCTCACCTCCCGGTTAATAAGGTGCCTGCTTTAGCAAGACCAAACCAACTTATTAGGAAGTTGGACAGAGATCACAAGGACAGAAAGGACCATCTAGTGACAGGACCTGACCTGACCAATGGAGGAGGAAACCTGCACCTCCACAAATTCCTTTCCCATAACAGAGAAGTGCTAGATTCAATCAAGGTAGCAGAATGTGCTGTGAACGTGAATAATGGCGATTTTGGGCCTAACGATTTACCAGTGCAAAGAGCGCTGGGGATTAGATGGAAGGTTGAAAGTGACAGTTTCCCCTTCAAGGTGTCACTCGATAAAAGACCCACAACACGAAGATGGATTTTCTCCATTGTAACCTCTTTATACGACCCTCTCGGATTCCTAGCCCCATTCATTGAAGGAAATAAGAAACAACAAGAAATGTGTCAGAGAGGTACAAGATGGGATGATCCACTACCTTTGGACTTGAAGTCAAGGTGGGAGTTGTGCAGAGAGGATTTAAAGAACCCTGATCAAATTGAATTTGCAACACGTTTTATACCAAACGGGTTTGGCAAGGTACAGAGAGTTGAGCTTCACCACTTTTCTGACGCTTGCAGCCAAGGGTATGGTCAGTGTAGTTACATCAGGTTATTGAGTAAAGATAAGGTGAACTGCTCCTTTGTCATTGGTAAAGTGTCTACAACGAAAATACTCACCATACCAACACTAGAGTTAAGTTCCGCAGTGTCCCCAGCAACTGTGAGCAAAATGTTAAGGGAGGAGTTAGGAGTCAAAATAGATGACGAATACTTCTGGCCTAACTCTCGAGTGGTTCTAGGAAACATTAACAATGAAGCAAAACCATTCCACGTTTTTCTTGCTAACCGTTTAGATAAGAAAATCAAAGTTAGGAAGAAAGGGAGGGCACCTGAAGCCTTCCATCGTTTAAAGATCCATACATCACTATGGTGAAATTACTGTTGATTATTTGAAATGCACAAGTCATTTTGTTTAGGAATGTTATTTCAACAGTAATTTGGTGGGAGTGTAACTGGCGGGTATCTGGTTATTGGTTGCCACTACAACAAAAATATAATTTATATAGACAGTAAAGTCTCGTTATATCGATATCGGATATATCGATAGTCCCGGTTATATCGATACTATTTCTATGCACGCACGGAGAAAATTACATGCAAATAGAGGTCGGATATATCGATAGTCCCGGTTATATCGATATTTTTTCGGACTCCCTTGAATATCGATATAACGAGACTTTACTGTACTTGTTGTTCTGTAAAAGTGTTTAATGTCTATATGTGAAACGTTATATGTGTGTTTTTCTAAAAAATCGTCTTTGATAGTTTATTTATAATGTTTGTCATTGTCACTTCCGCTTCCGTGTCAGGTGTTGTAGATAAAAGCGAGTACGGCGAGACAGACGGAACGAAAGTCTCGAGAGACAGACACAAGGAGAGCGACCGCTAGATAGAGAACGAGTCTCAAGAGAGAGACACAAGCAGAGTAACGAAAGTCTCGAGAGAGAGACAAGCAGAGCAACGAAAGTTTCAAGTCTACGTCGTTTATCTACTTTCGGTTAATAAGGTGCACACGTTTTCACGGTGTTCACGGTGTTCAAGTGTTTCACAATAAACGTTGTGACATCAGTACGAAGCGTCATCCTTGACCGGGGTAGATACAGTCCAGGTTTAGCGTCTTGGTGAATTTGACTCGATACATATGTTAATTGGCCCGAATACCTGTCAGTATAATGACCGAAAGCAGAATAGAATTTATATTGTCTAAAAGCAGTTCAAAAATAAAGTTGATGCAGGTGGTGTAAACATGATTTTGCCGCATTTCATCGAAGCACAAACAAACAGATTATGAGCTCCAAGGACATGTTTGGTTGTGTGAATGTCATTGTCGTGCTATTATAAAAATGACAACTGCACATAAAAATCCATCTGAATCACCTTTGAATAAAACTTTGATTAATAATAAGCATTATTGTCTTTGAAACATTGAAACGTGACAGGTTGGTCACAGAGGCACAATCAGGGATGGAATATGGTCCACATCATCTCCAAGTGGAGATCTTTTTGTAGTTTCCTTGACTTTGAATGACCATTGCATGTTGCAATCTCCTGCATTTATTTTTCTTGGACAAATTTAAGGGGAATGAGTTGTGAGACACATTGACAGGACGGGAATTGGGCGCGTTCCCTCCTGCAGTGGGAATGAGCAGCACAACCAACCTCTTCTACTGTATGAGAACTCAGCAAGAAAAATACCAAAGAAAGAAAACCCCACCCATGTGCCCCGCGAGACAGCGCTTTGTGTTCGACTTGGGCCGGCACCCAAATAGGGCCTCTCCTTGCTTAATTTAAAAGCTATGAGCAACGTTTTAATTGGACAGTCGCTGTATGCATTCCCTCCCACAACGGCGCAACACCCTCTTTTATTTGTGCTCACCCAAATACTTTGTCACGGTTTTCTGCCAGCGGGCTCGATCGTTGTCAGAAAGAACACCTCAACCTGTTTTATTATGAATTAAAGTCACACGGCAGCAAGGGGGAATGGGCCATTTTTGATCCACAAAATTTTGTTCATGCAAAAACATGAGCCATTGAAGAAAAAAAAAATCATTTTTGCCCAAGATTACCATATCAAGTGAACAAAACCAGGACTGCATTATGCATCTTATTTAAAATGCATGTGTAATGGATTGACAGAATTTATCCAAAAATGGTGAACAGCTTCAAGACTTGAAAAAAAATCATGTGATCAATCACAACGTAAATGTTTGTCACCCCTGTGTGTTTATTCAGAAGAAAAGCGGCAACATGCAATTCTCAAAAACCTCATCACCCATTCAATATCATAGTCCTTTTCAATCAACGTTTAATGACAAAATATGAAGTGGAAATGAAAATCATACTTCCATCAACCACTGAGTCCAACAAAGATAGTGGACAAGTGACCTACACGCCTCCATATCGTTACCCTTGCCTGCCCGGATGCGGTCTGCCTTGAAAAAAAGGCCTGAGGGCCCTCACTCTACCTCAGAGTGATGTCTAATCTGGTTACCTCGGCAACTGCAGGGATTAGGAGAATGATGAGGGAGGGGGTTTTCTAACGAGCATGCTCATATGCATAATTCATGTAAACGAGCAAAGCAAGGAGGGGTGCCCAAGTCGCTGACGGTTGATGAGCTTTTCCCCAACAGATGAGAGTCGCGCAAACGTGTGCATGATTCACAACTATCACTAAAACCCAACCATAACCACTTCTCATGACAATGTTAATTACTTATCTAGGCACACACACATCCATTTTACCATTTTCAATTAATCCTTGACTTTATGGCCGTGCATTTCCACACAGGCTTTATCCCTTTTAGGTGCACTCAAAGAAAACATTCCAGACACATGCTTGCATTTATTGCTAAATGTTTTGCTGAACCAGTGGAGCAAAAATAACGGCAAAGTGAGGAGAGATGGTGATAGCGACGTGTTAAAGTGGCACGGGAGAACAATCGCACAATAAAAAGACAGCGGGTCAACTCAATCGTATTAGGCGCTCGCTCATGAGCAGATGTCTTCATCCACAAGATTAGGGTCGTAATTTCACCGTGACTCAACTTGGATATCGCAACAGCGTGAATAAACTGTGACTGTCTGTTCTAGTGTATTTGGAGTCACTTGCTTTTGTCGCTTCTCAGTGGACATGACAAACATGTCGCTTCTTCAGTGTCTGCAACACCAAGACACTCGGCGCGACCGAGCTAAACATACACACACTCGCATATCCTACCACCTCTTCAGCCTCAGCCTCACCCTCCTCCTCTCCGCCACCCTGCCTCCTCCTGCCAGAGCGCCCATGTCCAAACCCAACACAACAGATCAACAACTCGGCATGCAGATCATGTCACGGATAAATTATGCACAGTGTGTCAGCCTCATACGTGGGCTCTCGGCTGGCTGTCCATGACATGTGTCAGGGTGCCCCTGCGTCTCTGTCGCGCGACACTAATGACATGATGCTGGGTTAGCCTCGACTCCACCCCTCCCCTTCCTGCCCCAGCAACCCCATCGCCCACTCCTCAAACACCCTCTCCTCATCAGCAAGCGACAAGACAATGTGTCACCCCCAGAAAGGTTAAAATTGAAAAAAAAAGATATTTTACCAGAGTCAAGATGGACAGTAGGAATAGTTAGTCCAGTAAATGTGATTTTTTTTTTTGTTTTTATTACAAACATACACCACTTTACAACATCTTAATTATTTGTCGCATTAAGCATTCCATTTTTTATATTAAAAAAATCTTCTTCACCACTATCCCCTGGACCATAAATTACACCCTCAAAAGATGGTGCATTATTTATTTTTATCTTTATGTTTTTCATGTTGTAGTCTTTGTATGCAAATCCTGTCTGACTTGTCTGAATTATGTGTGTCTGTCCGGGAGCCTCTGTGATTCGGAGTGACTGAGGATTGCACACACGGTGATTGCATCCACTGGGCCTACTCTGAGCCTTGCATAAGTAATTGAGATGTCAGTATGTGTTCTCATATTCCCGCAACAAAACTGTAGGAAAACATGCACTGTTGAAGGTCATTTGAATAATTCCTTAATGGAAGGCAGGCTTTGTTTTTCTGAATGCCTGAAAAAGCAAATGTCAATGATCAAAATCAAGCTGTGTCATATCTCATAGAGGTAGCACTGATTCCTGGAGCACTTCACCCTCCATCTCCTTCTCTTTTGCTCTGAAAAGACAGATAAGGGAGAAGTGTCTTTGTGCATATCAAGCACAAACACAAGCCACCATTTCTCTAGGGCCTTTTTGCAACACAAATTGGTTTGGAGACATTTTCCGTGTTGACCTCTTTGATTTGAAATAGGAAATGACAGGGAAATGGTAGCTCTCATAGTGAAATATAGTCCAGAGTGGTCACTGACGGAAGAGCACATACAGTATAGGCACTGAATAATAAGAAATTGTGTACATTTATATATATATATATATATATATATATATATATATATATATATATATATATATATATATATATATATATATATTATTTTTTTTTTTTTTTAAAAAGGATTGTCACTATTGACGTCTCATCAGTGAGGATTTATTTACATGGCAGACTCGACTTAATACCATGTTGGTCCACACTCGGATTGGCAATACGCAGATAAATTCTCACCCACAACGCCTCTTAAATGATGTCCGACATCCTTGGGCCTGATGCCGTTAAACAAATTAGTATCCTCGGACATGTCTGTCAAAACAACACTCCCACTCAAATAGCCCACTAACATGAAAAACTGCAGCCTGTCCATCAAAGACAAGAAAAGTTATTTTTCATCACACAGGCTGCTGTTATGGTTACATCAGCTTTCACATCACATTATTAGGCAACGGTTGTTATTGTTCAAATATACCCTTCAACATGAATCCAATTGCTTTGCTCTTCCGATTGTATATATTACCTGACATTGCATGTCAACTCACTGAACATTTTGTTCAGTTGCAAAATGTGATGCATTTGTATTCTTATTGTCAACAGAACATTAGTGACCGAGAGAAAGAAAGAAGAGCAGAGGTCTGTACCTGTATGGGTTTGAGCGACACTGTAAAAGTAAAAAGATACTCCTATAAAGAATTATTTCAGAAGAGGAAGCAAGTCCTCATCGAAGGTGAGAGGGGGCATCTTAAATAGGCATCTACCGCGATTGGTGAGTAACATTTGATTGATGTATGTTTATGCTAGCTCGGTTAGCTCGACATGTCGGTTCACCAGTAGCCGATCAAATATACGTTTGATGTCCGTGATGCATTTAGTTGATCAAACTCGAATTAAATAATCAAAATGTCAAACAGTGTAATTTTCAAAATATAACATTATCAAAGAGACCATCATTTAAGCATGGACATCAAAACCGATTCTCGAGCTTGAGTATTTTTCTGGTGATGATTATGTCAGCCATGTTTGTCAACTACACGCAATAAAAAAAAGACAATTTACAAAGTGCACTGAGTGAATATATACTTGGTAGAACCGATATGCCCTAAAATATATGCATGTAGTTTTAGTTATATAGTGATTAAATCTGATAATACAACTTTATGACAATATATATATATATATATATATATAGTAAAGTCTCGTTATATCGATATCGGATATATCGATAGTCCCGGTTATATCGATATTTTTTCGGACTCCCTTGAATATCGATATAACGAGACTTTACTGTATATATATATATATATATATATATATATATATATATATATATATATATATATATATATATATATATATATATATATATTCATAATGGAATATTCATCATCACAATGACACTGTGAGATTAGATCAGATCAGATTAGATTACATTACATTAGATTAGCCTTTTACACTGGAGAAATACATTTCACAGCAGCAAAGTGATGAAAGGAAGAGGGAAGGAAAAGAAGAAGAAGAAAAACAAAACATCAGAGCTGCTGTCAAGGCAGCCACTCTTGCAGCGCCATCTTGAAGTCCATCCATCCATTTTCCGTACCGCTTTATCCTCATTAGGGTCGCGGAGGGTGCCGGATCCTATCCCAGCCGTCTTTTTGGTTGCCAGTCAATCGCAGGGCACACAGAGACAGACAACCGCTCACTCTCACAGTCACACCTCGGTTTGTGTTCAATCAGCTTGACATGCATGTTTTATGAATGTGGGAGGAAACGAGAGGACCTGGAGAAAACCCACGCGGGCCTGGGGAGAACGCGCAAACTCCACACAGGGAGGCCGGACCGAGACTTGAACTCGCGACTTCCGCACTGTGAAGCCGGCGTGCTAACCACTCGACTACCGAGCCGGCCCATCTTTTTTAAGTTTAAATTTTTAAGAACAAAAAATGAAAAATGAAAAAAAAAAACAAATATGATAACACAAAGACACAGTTCAGAGAGTCATTCAACCCTAAGCATTTTCTGCACCCTCTTTGTCGTATAAAGCAGTTCTAGTTGAAAGAGGATAGGATCAAAGGGTCCTTTTCACCAGTGGATTAGGGACATCATGGTGAAATGTGCACGTCTGCGACAAGCTAAATGTTGAAAGTAAACCCGAATGTGGAGCATCCATTGATAAAAAGTGACTGTCTCACATCTCCTGTTTCATGTAAATCCGCTTCAATTCCAATCCGCGACAGTTCCACATACGCATCGGCGCTCTGCGCTGACTCTCCTTTCTTCTCATCCGACTCCTCAAGCCATGCATCCATCCAGCCACAGACTGTTCAAGGGCACCTTTCCGCTGAACAAAGCGGAGCTGTGAAAATGCGACCCACTACAAGCGCAAAAAAAGCACAATTGCCCCAGAGCTGTCAAGCAATGACAGTCCAACGGCACCGACATTCCTCCCAATCAAAAACAATGCTCGCATATTTATAAAAGGCGCAACCGCTCAGCAGAATCTCCTCCTTGATGAATGTAATGGCCAAAAATGCTGAAAAACAATCCGCATTCGGTCCACGCGACGCACAACACAAAATGAAAAAAGAAAACACAAAGACAACATCTAAAAAAAAAAAAACATGCCTGCTCAGCCGCCATCTTAGACTTGTTTATGATGCATACATTTGGTAATAAACAAAAAAGATAATGCATGCAAAAAAATGCATTGTTCTAATTTAATTAAGTCTAATAATTCAAGATTGGGAATTTTCTTTTAAAATATTTATTTTATTTTTTATAGTATGCCTGTACTTTTTTTATGATTATTCAAATACATAACTAAGCACGATTTTTTTGACTTGACCTTTAAAGGACAACCGACGCTTCCGGACAAGTTGTGTCCATATTTTGTAAAATCACTTCAAATGACTTCTACTGAGCGTATTTTACAAAGATTCCACCGCATATAGCTATATTTTACCTTTTAAAACTCGCACTGAATATTCAGGAAGTCTTGTTTTTGAGTTGGTGACAATACCTACCGTGACGTCACGGTAGGTATTGTCACTGACCAAGAAAGCGACACACAATGCATTTTGGGTACTTTGTTTTGTCTGAAAACTTCGTGTTGATTGCGAAATTAGAAGGAAAACACATAAATAACGTGATGGTGAATTGTTGTGTGTTGCACCAAGACTCCTATTTGATATTCGCTGACACAAATTCCCAGCAGGCAAATCAGCTGATTTCCAACGGAGCTTGGGCGCCATCTTGTGCATTTTCTGGGACACTACATTTCAGTCCAGATGCTTCAAAATGGCACAGACGGACTTCTTTAATCAATTGCAGTCATGTATGCTTTCCTCTTCAGAACTATTTGAATCATATTCATAACTGGATGAGTAACAAGAAAGCATCTTCTCCGAATCTGAAGCCATTGTTATGATTCTCGAGCAAGGCAAGACGTCTTGGCTTGACTTCACGAACAAGTGGGCGGGACCTTCTGAAACTGAAATTTTCTCAGATCATTTTGTAGTTTCGGGAGACTTTAAGTCATTTTTATTGGTGTTTTTGATTTGACTAAAAATATCAGCTTGCGTGTTTTGGGTATTTTTGATGCCATAAAACGTTTTTCTGATGGCAGTTAGGAAACAAAAAAATAGTGTAGGTTGTCCTTTAACTTACTCAAACCCTAACTTGCTTGAAATTTGGTCATGACGCTAGTTCCGTGATTGATTTATTCAATTTTTCTCCACAATAATTTGGGACTTCTTTGGGACTTGATAGTTCTGGGTGTACCGCGGCTACTGGCCGAATAGAACTCGAACAGGCTCCAGCACAGCCTGCGACCCCCGGGGGATTAAGCAGATTTGACAATGGCTTGATGGATGGAGTTGAGACTTTCTTGTCACTTGCGCATATCTGACTTACTCCACCTTTTCTTTTAACCCAGAGGTTTTAAGAGTGTACAACGATGTTGTGATTACATAGAATTCTAAATAATAAACCCATTTATTTCACATGTTCCTGCATATAGTGCTTCTCATTTTGGTACGAGCATCTTGGCCACCTTGGGGCAGAATAAAATATACAGAAGGATATATCGTATTGCTGACTCAGCTCCTCTCTCAACTTCTTAATACGGCACACTTTTTTGTTGTCCTTTCCACACCAAAAACAACGTAGGCCAGGGAGTATTAGTTCCAATATTTGTCTACATGTGCTGCAACAGTGTTTGTGTGCATGTATCTGGTGCATAAAGCAGTTGCCCGCAACCCCTGGAACGCCACCTGGTACGGGTCTGTGGACCACTTGCTGGGTACACAGGGGCCGAAAGCTGGTGATTTATGTCCCCTACTTTCTTTATATATTTGTATGACCTTTCTCCATATTTTTACTTTTCCATCACTATCTGTTAAGGGAGTTAATCCTTCAGATGCTCACTGAGCTTGTGTCCATCAAGATTTGCTGTAGTCTTGAATGCCATGACACATGAATTGCTTTTGATCTGTGCATTTTGTGTAACTTTGAGAAACATTCAGCTTTGGAATTCCATTTTCTGGTGACACAATGAGCACTGTAAAAAACATTTTAATTGTTATTAAGGTCTGAAGGTCTTTCTAAAATTTTGAGTTAATTATGCCACTTGCATGTTTTGATGTTAACTCCCAAATGAGTTTCTGTTGAGGCGCAATTGTATTAGTTCAGTTTCATTTTTTTATTTAATCTAAGCATTTATTACAATAAAAACATAGTCATGTGAATTCAAACGTTAAAACAAGTGTAGTAGATCAAAATACACTTTTTTGTGCCCTTTCTTGTGTGCACAGATTCTGAGCATTCTACAGACTGAGGTGAGACTTGGCAGCATAATTGAATAAAGTCCACAAGTGGATTTAAATCAACATGAAAATAGTCTGAGGGAGGTAGAACACGTGAATACTGATAACTTTTCCCTGAATGCAATTTTCACAGTGAAGCATATCACGAGCCAAACAGATTTCCGAGACTTTAGTTTGCAATCCAGAACAAAGTCTCTTAGCTGTTGTTGCTGTCTTTCTTGATTCTCTGTCAGACGTTGTTTGCTTGGTTTCAAGCATTTTGGAAGCGTATTAAACACGTCGGGTTCTGTGGAAAGTTGGAGATTTTATAGACTGCACATGCGCAGCGAGCTACAGAGCGGAAGCTTTGTCTTTGAACTGAATAGTAGCATTGTATCCTGCTGCATATGCCAGGGTTCTTTCTTAGTTGAGTCAGACCTGAGTGAAGGGACCACGAGTCCCACCAGACTGAGCAGTTTAGTTGTTGTGTTGGTGCCCTCTGTCCCCACACTGTGCCGTATGCTGTTCATAATGCTCGCAGCCCTGCGAGGAGGAAGGCATTTACTTAAACAAAACATTGAGGAAAGCCCTCGCTATCCTTAAGGCTCACGTTCAGCAGCGCCTGAAACACAAAGGCTATGCAAATCTTCTCAGGCTGCGTTATCTACTTTCGGTTTCCGCTAGCACCACAGGAACCTCCATTGTGCCATGCACGGCGATTATCGCATGTAATTTACATAGAATACGCCTAGGAAACACTGCACTGATCTCGAACACAGCAAAGGAGAGTATCAGCGCAGCAGCTATCTGACGCTAGCAGAAAATTATGGCTTCAGCTGCGGCGCAATAAACCTGCAGTGAACAACATCTCCTACAAAGGTTGCTTGTTTATCTGTCTTATTTGCTTTAGAAAACAACTCAAGCAGCACTTATTTTAGGAAGAAGAATCCTTCTTTGAGGCTAATCTACCCTTCTGCCCGTTTGCTTTGTCGTTGAATCCCTGTGTCGACAAAGTGAGGTGAAGCCTGATCGCTTAGGTGTGTAATTGCACAAAAATATTTTGGGTGCACTAATTTTTGCCTTAAAGTGTTTATCGGTTTGAAATAAGTAGGAATATTATGTTGCCAAAGGACTCTTTAAAGTTTTTCAGAAACTCCTGCACTGTAAGGTCCTGCTACTCCTCTCCTTTTTGTATCTTCAGAATTTTTGGTTTCATTCTCTCTTCTTTCTTTCTGACGATAGGCTGCCAAATGAAAAACAAAGTAATGTAGTTTATTCAATACATTGTAAGAATGAAAATTGTAAAGAGCAGTACATTGGGGAGACTAAACAAATTCTAAAAAAAAAGACTATAAACATTGCAGGGATAATACTACTGGGCCTCAATCGGCAGTACATATGCACCTAAAAGCTAGCAACCACTCATTTCACGACAATGATGTTAAAATCTTAGCGAAAGAACATAGATGGTTTGAAAGGGGAGTAAAAGAAGTGATTTTCATAAAACAGCTAAATCCTTCACTTAACCGTAATGGTGGGGTGAGGTTCAATTTGGATTGTTCGTACAACACCTTGCTTAGGCAACATAGGATTAGCAATACTGATGAGGTGATACCGGAGGAAGTGGGGCCATCAGGCCAGTCGTTAGTCAGTACAATAGGAACAATCAGTGGAGCCGCAGGTAGTAGTCCTCTCCTCCCCCGAACCTGAGAGCAGGGACCTATCATAGCAGAGTCCGGCACCACCATGTCTGGACAGTAGGGATACATATATAGGGCCTAAAATACCAGTAAAGCTTTAGTTTGCTGAAAGAAGTTTCTTGGATAAGAAGCGAAACGTCCGACACCTTCAAAGAAGTATAGATGACGGCTGAATCAACCTTTAATTTAAAACAGATTCCCATCTTACCTTTTCATCGACTCACTCAAAACGTTAACATCATTCAGGAATTGTTTGACGTGGCATTCAAAATCAGCAATCAATTACTAGGCATACTTCCGTTTTTTTAATGAAAACTCAGTGTGAGCGGGCAGCCAGTTGCCCTTTTATGCTGGAAACGACTATAATACTTTAGATGTCTGATGAATGATGAAGGTGAAGGATTTGAGGGACCCCCAAGGGGAAATCTCTTTTGACTTGAGAAACTTGCACAGATGTGCACATTTTAGACTTTATCTTCAAACTCGTTGATTTAAACTGACTCAGTCACTTGTTTATTCAGAACCATTTCTCACTGGAGAAAAAAAAAGTGTTCATTTAACTCAATTTCATTTTGTTAAGTAGCTGTTTGTAGCCAATGCAACCATTTGGATTTAGACACATTTTGTAGTATAATAATAATGATAATAATAATAATAATAACAATAATAATAATAATAATAATAATAATAAACACATCTGAATAAAGATTATTTTATTTCGTCGAAACACTTAATGGAAATAAAGTATTTTCAACACACCATTTTGAGTTGAGTTAAGTTTTAGAGTACGTCAGTGTTGTTTGAATTTTGAACAGCACCTTGTTCTTTGGTTGCTTGGCGATGGGTTAAAACTGTAGACCTCAGAAAACTCAGATCCGTGAGGCAGACGTGCCGCCTAATATGTCACAGTGCATAACACAGTTAGGAAAAACAATTAGACATTGTATGTAAAGAGTTTGATGGTCACCAGTGTCGCCAGCCAAATTGGACCATGTTGGCCATCAGGGGTGTGGCAGGTTTCACGGTGGGGGCGGCCCATCGGGAGCTCGGCTTGTGGGGTCCTGCTGTGAAGATGCTGGGTTCACAGGCGGCTGGGAAATCTGGTCCCTTCCATTTGGCTGAGGACGAGACCTCCTGGCTGGGTCGCGAATAAATAATTTCATATTTCTCTTTAATCGAAAGTACGTTCGTTGTCAGATCTCCCAGGCAAGTGACACGTAGATGTATCCCAGGTCTTGATTGTGGCGTGGAGTCGAGCAAGTCGTGCTGTGAACCTCCGTCCGATGCTGAGCGGGTCTCTGTGAGCTGCGTATCTGTCTGGGTCTGAGTCCGAGATGATTCTGATTCTGCCCCGTGATTCCCCCCCAATCTCTTTGTCCCACGCTGGCTACTTATATACCCTCGGCCTGTGTGGGAATGAGTCAGCCTCACTTGAAAGACATCAAATACATCAAAGGGTTGAAAGGCGCACTTCCGCATGACGCCACATATGTATTACTCATCGTATTTAACTTTAGCATTTAAAGAAAGACATACTCTATTTCAAAGGGAGCAGAGGCTCGTGCAAAAGGAACATCTTTGACTTTGACAATGTTTTTGTTCAGGAAGGATCAGTTGGGAATTTATCATTTGTAAGATATTCCTGCATGAAGACAACAACCTCCAAACTGACCAGAAATGCATGGGAAGAGACAGCTATCCATCTTGACGGAGTCATGATTCAACCCCGTATGTATATGCTCCATAAATGTCGTCCAGCATACCAACAATTGGGAACAAAAATGGAATAATTGGAACAACAAAAATGGAACAATTGATTTCCATCTGTGTGTGTGTGTGTGTATGTGTGTGTGTGTGTGTGTGTGTGTGTGTGTGTGTGTGTGTGTGTGTGTGTGTGTGTGTGTGTGTGTGTGTGTGTGTGTGTGTGTATGTGAGACACCTTTCTTCTTCTTTTCCTTTCGGCTTTTCCCGTCAGGGGTCGCCACAGCGAATCAATGTCCTCCATCTAACCCGGTTTTGTGCATCCTCTACTCTCACACCAGCTGCCTTCATGTCCTCTTTGACAACATCCATAAACCTCCTCTTCGGTCTTCCTCTCGGTCTCCTGCCTGGCAGTTCAAGGCTCAGCATCCTTCTCCCGATAAGTCACTCGCTCTCCTCTGGACATGTCCAAACCATCTCAGTCTGGCCTCTCTGACTTTCTCTGCAAAGCCTCTATAATGAGTTGTCCCTCTGATGTACTCATTCCTGATTCTATCTAATCTGGTCACTCCCAAAGAAAACCTCAACATCTTCAGCTCTGTTACCTCCAGCTATGTTTCCGGTCTTTTCTTCAGTGGCACTGTCTTCAGTAGCTGAAACCCTTCCATCACACATCACACCTGACATTTTTCTCCAGCCGCTGCAGCCTGCCTGGACACGCTTCTTCACCTCTTTTCCACACTCTCCATTGCTCTGGACAGTTGACCCCAAGTACTTAAAATCCTCCACCTTCTTTATCTCTTCTCCCTGTAGCATCACTCTTGCACTTGGATCCCTCTCATTGCTGCGACTGCTCTTCATTCCTCTCCTTTCGAGGGCATATCTCCACATCTCTAGTTTCTCCGCGACCTGTTCCCCGTTCTCGCGACAGATCACAACGTCATCTGCAAACATCATGGTCCAAGGAGATTCTTGTCTAACATCGTCTGTCAGCCTGTCCATCACCATAAGAAGGGGCTCAGAGCTGACCCCTGGTGGAGTCTCACCTTCACCTTGAGTTCCTCCGTCACACAGACAGCACACCTCACAACTGTCTTAGAGTCATGATACATGTCTTGCACCGCTCTGACATACTTTTCGGCCACTCCAGACTTCCTCATGCAATACCAAAGCTCTTCTCAGGGCACTCTGGCATATGCTTTCTCCAGATCTACAAAGACACAATGCAATTCCTTCTGACCTTCTCTGTACTTCCCTATCAGCATTCTTTCAGCAAACACTGCATCTGTTGTACTCTTTTTTGCCATGAAGCCATCCTGCTGCTCACAAATGTTCACTTCTGCTCTTAGTCTAGCTTCAACTATTCTTTCCCAGAGTTTCATTGTATAGTTCATCAACTTTATTCCTCTGTAGTTAGTACAACTCTGGATATCTCCCTTGTTCTTAAAAATGGGCACAAGGACACTTCGTCTCCATTCTTCAGGCATCTGTTCACCATCTAAGATCTTGTTGAACCTAGTCAGGAACATCACCGCCACCTCTCCGAGACCCTTCCATCCCTCAATTGGTAAATCATCAGGCCCGAGCGCCTTCCCCCCTTCATCCTCTTCAGCGCTCTCCTCACTTCATCAGAATCAGAATCATCTTTATTGCCAAGTATGTAGAACACACAAGGAATTGGTTTCCGGTCGAACACGCTGCACTAGTATCATCATCAAAAAATTGCTAAGAGGCACTATACAGTTCCATTTGGGCTATTGTTCAAAGAGTTAATGGCTTGGGGGAAGAAGCTGTTTAAATGTCTGCTGGATTTGGTGTGCATGGATCGGTAGCGCTTCCCTGAGGGGAGTAGCTGGAAAAGGTGGTGGGCAGGGTGCAGAGGGTCCAGTATGATTTTCCGCACCCTAGTTTGGAGTCTTGCAGTGTGCAAGTCCTCGAAAGTGGGTAGGGCGATGAAAAATATTTTTTTTTCCGCCGTCCTACGTGTCCGTTGAAGTCGGATTTTGTCCATTTTTGTGGCGGCCCCGAACCAAACAGTGATGGAAGAACACAGGATGGATTCGATGACAGCCGTGTAGAAATGTTGCAGCACCTTCTGGGGCAGGCCGTGCTTCTTCAGCAGCCTCAGGAAGTACATTCTCAGTTGGGCCTTTTTCAGGATAGAGTTGGTGTTGACTTCCCACTTCATGTCCTGGGAGACTGTGATTCCCAGGAACTTGAAGGTCTCAATGGTTGACACGAGGCAGTTGGATAGTGTGAGGGGTAGCTGTGGTGATGGATGTTTCCTGAAGTCCACGATCATCTCTACTGTCTTGAGCGTGTTCAGCTCCAGGTTGTGACGGCTGCACCAGAGCTCCAGCTGCTCCACTTGTTGTCAGTACGCAGACTCGTTGCCGTCTTTGATGAGACTGATGACCGTTGTGTCGTCTGCGAACTTTATGAATTTGACAGCTGGGTGCGTTGAGGTGCAGTCGTTCGTGTAGGGAGAGAAGAGAAATGGAGAGAGGACGCATCCCTGCCGGGCTCCAGTGCTCGTGGTTCGTGTTGAGGATGATATTTTTCCTAGTCTGACCTGTTGTGTGCGTCCTGTCAGAAAGCTGATGATCCACTGGCAGATAGTAGGAGATACTCCAAGCTGGAGAGGTTTGTGGATGAGGAGTTCTGGGATGATGGTGTTGAACGCAGAGCTGTAGTCCACCAACAGGATCCTTGCGTAAATTCCTGTGTTGTCGAGGTGGTCGAGGATGTGGTGCAGTCCGATGTTGACTGCATCCTCCTTCAGACCTGTTTGCCCGGTAGGCAAACTGAAGAGGATATAGCAGGGGTGCGGTGATGTTCTTTAGGTGGTTCAGCATGAGACGTTCAAAGGACTCCATGACCACAGACGTCAGAGCAACAGGTCTGTAGTCGTTCAATCCCGAGGGTGCTGGTTTCTTTGGAACTGAGACGATAGTAGACTGTTTGAAGCATGGATGGGACTTCACACTCCTCCAGGGATCAGTTGAAGATTCGTGTGAAGACCGGAGCCAGCTGTTCAGCGCAGACTTTCAGGCAGGAGGGCGACACTCTGTCAGGTCCCGCAGCTTTATTGATCTTCTGCTGCTTGAAGAGCCGTCTCACGTCCAGTTCGTGGATCTGTAGGGCAGAGGGCGGAGATACGGTAGTTTCTGGTAATGGTGGGCATATGAGAGAAATGGGGGTGTCCTTTTCAAATCGGCAAAAGAATGTATTAAGCTCATCAGCCAGACCAGTGTTGTGCACTGCTTGGGGTGAAGGCAAGCGACAATGTGTTATTGCTTTCAGGCCATTCCACGCCAATGCAGAGTCGCTAGCGGAGAACTGTTTATTAAGCCTCTCTGCATAACTTTTCTTTGCAATGTTAATTTCCTTTGTCAGTTTGTTTCGGGCGGGTTTGTGAAGCGCTCGCTCGCCGCTTCTAAATGCGGACTCTTTCTCTTTCCAAAGCTGCCTGAGTTTGGGAGTGAACCATGGCTTGTTGTTGATGAGCGGAAGGACTTTTTTGATACACACATTATCCTCACAGAAACTAATGTATGATGTTACAGTATCTGTGTATTCATCCAATGTGCCCGTTGAAGTTTCAAAGACGCTCCAATCAGTGCAGTCTAAGCATTCTTGTAGCGCTAACTTTGCTTCATTTGTCCATTTTTTAACTGCCTTGACTACTGGTTTTACACATTTGAGTTTATGTCTGTATGTGGATTAAATAGTGGTCAGAAAGACCCAATGCTGCATGTGCAACAGATCGGTATGCCCCTTTGAGTGCTGTGTAACAGTGATCTAGAATGTTTCCTTCTCTGGTGAAACAGTCAATATGCTGCTCATATTTCGGAAGTTCACGGTTTAGACGCGTTTCATTAAAATCGGCCAAAATGATTAGGGGTGACCCTGGATATTTTAGTTCGAGTTTGTTTACATGGTCCGCTAGTGTTGGTATACACGCATTAGCATTAGTTTGTGGCGCAATGTACACGGCGACGAGAATAAAGGAAGCGAACTCACGTGGCGAGTAGAATGGCTTGCAGTTGAGAAACAGCGATTCCAAACCAGGGCTGCAGTGTGCGTCGAGCATCGTGACATTGGTGCACCATTCTTCGTTGATGTAGAAGCATATTCCACCACCTTTGGATTTGATGGTGTGAATATCAGCCTGACACATTTCCCACGCTTGGACAGTATAAAAGGGCAGCCGTCGCGGGACAGCAGGAGAGAATATCTCAAACGCAGACGTGCACGCAACTCCCAGAGACCTGCTCAGCATCGGACGGAGTTTCACAGCACGACTTGCTCGACTCCACGCCACGATCAAGCTCTGCGAGACATCTGCGCGTCACTTCCCTGGGAGATTTGACAACCACGATTTAACAAATAAAGAGATTTGATAAACTCTTTAGCTGTAGCGCGGAATCCGGGTGGCGGTCACTGAGCCAGGTCTCAGTGAAGCACAGCGCAGCAGAGCGTGCAAATGTTTTATTGTTTTTTTGTGAGAAGTTTGTCCACCTTGTTTGGTAGTGAGCGTAGATTAGTGAGATGGATCGATGGGAGCTGCGTTCGAAATCCACGCTGCCGTAGTTTGACGAGCACGCTGGCTCGCTTACCCTTCCTACGCCGGTGTCTCAAAGCTCCGTACAGAGCTGCTACGCCGCTCGCGAGCAGCCCCGAAAAACCTTGTAGATTTTGGTGTGTCGGCGAAAATAGTCCAAGAGTGGATTCCCCAATGCTCAGTAATTCTTCCCTCGAGTCGCGTAGGGTCGCAAAAAACAAATGAAACTGACAAAACCAGGAACAATACTAGGGAGCGTGTGACCGAGGCTGCCATTTGCGGCGCCATCTAGAATATTATCCTCGCTAATGTTTGCTACGTCTGGTCCACAACAGTCACGTCTTCTACTCTTTGTTCCTTCTCATTTTCCTCATTCATCAATTCTTCAAAGTACTCTTTTCATCTTGCCATCACACGACTGGTTAATACATTGCCATCTCTATACCTAATCACCCGAACCTGCTGCAAGTCCTTACCATCTTTGTCTCTCTGTCTCGCCAGCCTGTAAAGATCAGTCTTGCCTTCCGTGCTGTTTGGCTTTTGCCACCTTTACTTTAACCGTACGCTGCATCTCCTTGTACTGCTGTCTCCTCTCGTCCGTCCTCTCAGTGTCCCACTTCTGAGACAGCTTTAGTGAAGTAAAATACTCAGTTTTGATACTGATACTGACACTTTGAGGGAGTTATTCGTGTTACATCCAATCATCCATCTATTTTCTGATTCACTTTATCGGTTTAAGGGTCACGGAGAGTGCCAAAGCCCACACAGCTATCTTCAGGCAGTCGGCGGAGGACAGGACTCCGAACCAGCTACCGGCCAATCGCAGGGCACAGAGCGACGAACAGCCATCCATGCTCACACTTGCGCAAAGGAGTGTACAATCAGCCAGACATGCACGTTTTTGGAATGTGGGCGTAAACCAAATTACCTGGAGAAAACCCACAAGGTGGAAGCTGGAATCGAACCCTGTACCTCTGCAGTGTGATACTCATCAGTGCTCATCAGCCGACCACTGTGTCCTCCCGAATCATGCAATACAATACATGCTGATTTATATGACCACAACAGCTGAAGATGAAAGAGGAGACAATCAAAGTGTCCTTTCATCAGTGGATCATAATAAATAAAAACATTAAATTGAGTTTTAATTGACATTAATTGTAAATGCGCTTCCAAATTCACAATTTTACTTCATTTGATCAGATTATACCGCTAAAGAATAAAGATAATAATAAAGAATATTAACTATAGACTTCAGGTTGATATCCCCTAAAATGTATGCATTGCACCAAAACATGAGTTAGTGTTGGTCTATCAGATTTTTTTCAACAACTTTTGAGTTCTGTTTTGAATACCAAAATTGGATTCACTACAGTTCACGAATCCACGTAAGGTATTACAATCACGATAACTCAAACCACATTAAAGTGAGCAAAGCAAATTTGGAGAGAAAAAAAAGTGCTTTCTGTGTATCCTAAAAATTTAATGGAAAAAAAGCTGTTTTGTCATTGGTTTCATGTCATCAGTCAAGATATTGACAGACACCCATCTGGTCAGATCACAGGCTACAGTACACTGCTGTCATTAATAAATATAACAATGGCTCTTCAGAGCCGTCCCTCCAAAGGCCAGTCACACGCCGAGCATGAGTTCTGAAGCACAATCGCCACTCTCATTGGCTTATCATTCCTGTGATCTTCACCATTACTATAATATTGGTGGTGTCCTGCAGCTGGGTAATCAGTTATTTTTTTTCTCTTAAATGTTTCAAAGAGCAACGCAGAAGAGTTGCACAAGAAATAGCAAGAGCATTTTACAAAGAATTGAAAATGTTAGGGGTGGGAAAAAGTACTCCACTGGGCTAGTACTGGATTTTGCTGTGATTGCTTTAATGTGCAGCAAAGGATGCTACAGAGCGTTTGAATATACATTTGGAGCTTGATGCACCGTTATGACAAATGAACACACAACCACAAATGTATGCCAGTTAACAACTGCTTTGGGATTTATTTTACAACTGAGAAAGAAAAGTAATAACCTAAGTGGTGCTAAAAACATTTCTTTGTTGCTGTTTCTTTTACAATAGTGTAGATAAAACATTGAAATGTATAGTCATTGTGCATCACCATTTCATGCATCAAATCGGATGCAATAATAATTAAAATCATTTCTGTAAACCAACCCAAATAAGCTGAAATTTGTATTTTCGTTAAAAAGAAAAAAAAAAGAAATTGTGTAACTCTACAGCATATATCTATGTACACAATCTTTTTTTTTTTCATCATTTTACTACATAAAATGACAATATAAAAGTTTGAGAATGCACACACCTTAAGATACAAAGACTGCAGTCATTTAAAATGATGAGATATGTCTTCTGGGAATACTGACATTTCACTGGTAATCATTTACAAATGTTCTATTTACAGCTGAAAGCAACACCAGTAAATGAGCAAAAAAAAAAGTAATTGCAAGTAAATTTGACAATTGCTGATACTTCACAATAAGAGCTTTTTTTAAGAAAACTTGCATAAAATGGCCACTTTTGACTCACCCACCAGAAGCAGCATTGCAGTTGTTCCAAATGTTCATATAACCGTTTTTAATACAGTAAATCAGTCCATTCTTTTTCAAAATATTTTAAGAACAGGAACCAATAATTATTTTTAGAAACGCAAAATTCAAAAGTCTAAGGTGCTACTTCAGTCTTTCGGGGTATCTTTAAATTGTTTTTGGTGTGTACATTTAGTCTTCTTGATGTCAAGTATAGTACAGATTTCCATTCTTCCAATGCATTTTTAATTTTATCATTGAGACAGCAGTTGTATTTTTGTCATGAGAATATTGAAATGTTTTTTTTTAACCTTGATTCACGAAAATACATGCACAGATCAGACAAGCAGCATATAAATATCTTGGGTTTTAAAGTTTTTAAAAAATGGCAACATGAAAACAAACCAACATGGTCCAGTCAAGCAATCATTACAACAGAAAATAAGACTTTTTTTTTCTTGTGTTGGCTCAGTTCGGCCCAGTGCAGTAACTGTGAACAATGTAGTTTTAGTGCAATGAAATTCTAGTCAGTTCTACACTGTAGCTGTCTCTTCTCCTCGACACTCTCCTTAAACCGACTCCATTTTGTCTATTTTCTCGAGTTTCTCCAAAGCTGTAACAAACACCAGGTGGTCCTCGGGAGACTTGCCATGGGTTTTACTGAGGTGTAACTTGACTGCGTGTTTGCTGACAAATGTCCGATTGCAAAGTCTGCATTGGTATACCGAGCCAATGTCGTCCTCTGGCGCAGTCAAGGCTGACAGGGAACTGCCGAATGTCATTTTGTCCGTGATCACCTTTGAGGCAGCCTGCTGCTCCCGTAGGTGTTCAGCGGACAGCTTGGACAGGTCCTTCAAACTGAATCCCAAGTGAGATTCCAGGTGACTGATGTAGGAGGAGGGAGTCCTGAACTGGGAAGCACAGTCACCACAGAGGAACATAGGCTGGCACGAGTCCATGTTTTTGAGAAACTTGGTGCCACCAGTCCGTCTCAGCTGGTACTTGACATTAGCCAGCCAGTGGGATATGGTGGTCATGGAGAGGCCAGTGAACTTGCAGATGTGGACCCTTTCCTGAGGGCCCAGGTCAGTCATGGCGTAGCGGCCTTCTGGGGTCTCCCGTAGGCTGGAGGCAAACTGTGCTTGCAGGATAAGAAGATGCTGAGGATTCCAGTTGGACTGCCTCCCCTTTCTCTTTTGCACTGGGGAGAGATCTTCTAGAGCATCCTCAAATGCACTGCCATCAGCGTCTGATTTCTCCGAGATGGAGGAGGGCGTTGAGGATTTGGGAGTCAGTCGTCCGGTGAGGTTTTTTACCATATCTGAGATGTCCATGAGAGCATTCTCTCTCAAAGGGGAGGCAATCCTTTCCGGCATGCTCACTATAGGCTTGTTACCATTTACAATATTGTTGACTACACTAAAGCTGCTGTTGTTGTTGTTGTTGTTGTTAGCATTACTGTGCGCGCTCGACTTGTTTCTACTCAGGTCTATGGGTTGGTCATTGTTTTCATACAAAGCAAATTGGTTGATGGCCTCAGCGGTTTTGCCCTGAGGTGTTGGGTTGAAGGCTAGCTTTTTATCCATCATGCTGTTACTGATTTTGTAAAGCATGGACAGTGGGTCTGCTGCTGGGCTTACCGTTTTGGAGGCCTTTCCCAGGTGTGTGTTCATGATTGACTGGAGTGCACTGAGAGGATTGATAAATTGACTTTCTGGGGAGTGATCGGTAATGATGCCGACATTGTTGCCGTTAGTCACCGGTGATTGGCAGACTTCTGGGCTGTTCTTTGAATTATTGTGGGAGACAAAGTTTTCTTTCGGCTCCTTCTTGCAGATAACTTCAGCTTCGACACTGCCTGGGCTGGTACTTCTCATACCAGATGCCTTATCAGCAATCACGTCATTTAGAGAGGCCAGTTGCGCTCTCTGCTCCCTCATCGCAGGAGAGGGGGACTTAACCAGCGAAGGGGGCCGGGCCCGCTCTATGCTGACCATCTTCTCCTCCTTTTCTTTCTTTACGGCAGCAGCTTTACCCGTCACTTTCTCCACCAGCTCCTCCATGGCAGTGACATTGCTCCTGAGCGGAGTAGGCGAAGATGGGCTTCGAGGTGAGTGGATGACTGAACTGGGATCATTCACAAGGCCCCGAAGTCCACTGTTAAACATTGGCTGCATCTGGACACTCTGGATGCTGGGGGGTAGAACAGTAGTCGAGCTTTTTATTGCACTTTGCAGCTGATAAGCTGCATGAATGCTCGGGTATCCACCCCAAGTGGGAGTGCCTGTCTGAGCCTTGCTAATGGCGCTCGTCACCGTGTTTTCCAGGGATTTAAGAATATCTAGACCTTCTTTTGGAGTCTCTTCAAGATCTTCTTCTCTGAGATATTTATATGACGTGGCGTCAGTCTCGACTTTCTCGCCCGAGTCATCTCTCTCCTCCTTAATTTTTTTCTCCGCTGGCTCTCCACTTTCAAGTTTCTCATCCTCACTCGCTTCCCTCTTTTCTTCAGAGCCAGAGGAGAGGGCAGGGGACACGGGCTGTGACTTAATGTTTCCAGGTACAGGGAGCCTGGCGGTGGTAGGCGGCAGTGGGATTGATTGAATCTTCTCTTCCATCACAGGATCAAAAACCAGTTGTTTCCCTTTCTTGGATGCCGAATTTGTGACCTTCAAAAAATGACCCGTGACCATCATATGAGCGGTAAGCTGTTGCAGTGTATCATGAGAGCTACCACACTCCATGCATTTCAGGATCTGAGCTTTACGTGCTTCAAACTGCCATGTATAGCTGGCACCATTCTGGTAGCCGTAGCGATTGTTTGCCGTTACGTAGGGATTAGCTGCTGATTTGGTATCTTTGCTAATATCGGCAAGTGACAAATTGCCTCCTCCACCGCCGGTATGGACAGTTTCTGGAGAGCAAGGAGATAATATTGGATCTTGCGTGGCTCGTTTTTTAGTGGATGGGGGCACCAGTTTCGTGGCCAAGGCTGGCACTGGTTCTTTGAGAGGCACTTTCTGGTAATGCTTGGTTTTGATCATATGAACGCTGAGATCCTGGAGCGATTCAAACGAGTGGCCACAGTACATGCACTTTAGCACCTTCTGAGCATCCTCTTTGCCTTCCATCTCCATTAGGGAGCGTTTACGGGGCTTGGACCAGCGCTTTCCCTGATCCTCCTCTTTTTCTTTGTTGTCATCTCGATAGTGGCCAGTCTCATTCATGTGCACTGTCAAACCAACCAGGGTGTCATAGGCAGCGCTACAGTCTTTACAGCGGAATTTGCTTGCACCAGTGAAGACAGAGCCATAAAGCTTGTTGTTTTGACGGTAGAGTTGCACTGTGCTGAAAAGGCTAGGCTCTGGTAAAAGGTGGTAGGGGGTCTGCTGAAGAGTCTTTGCAAGTGCTGCTTGGTGCCAGTCATAGGCCACACCACTACCATTGTTAGTCCCGCCACTAGTGCTCCCGCCGCTTCCGGTTGCGTTCTGGATGCTAACAGCGCTAGCTGATGTGCCATTCGTGTTAACGGTTGTGGTGCCAGTGTGGCTAGCAGTGGTGATGGAACCCCTTCCATTGTGATGACTGGTGACTACCTTCACCCCGTTGCTCTTGTTTGTGGTCGTTGTGGTTGCTGTCGAAACTGGGGCAGAAGAGGCAGCTTCTGAGGTGATGAATGTACTGTTTACACCGCCAGCTGCAGCAGACTTGGATTTCAGGATATCCATTGTAATGCTGGACCAAGAGGCATCTGAAATGAGGTTTGCATAGACGGCTTTCATCTGAGCCAAGCTATCTTGGAAAGATAGGCCGTTGTTGGGTGAGAAGGGCAAGGTTGCTCCTTCCCTCTCTGGATCATCCCGAGAGGAGGTACTTTTGAAGTCTGGAAGTCTGTCACTGGTGTCGCTAAGCGGGGATCCATAGCCGGCATCGGGGTTGGTGCCATTGCTGAGGGGAGAGTCTCTGTAACTAGGTGGTTGGCCTCCTTCCACATCATCCTCTTCTTCATTGCACAGGAACTCAGTATCCTGGCAATCTAATGAGAGACCGTCATCCTGGAGGTGCTCGTCCTCCTCTTGAGTGGGTGCCTTCAGTTCATCTTCGGGCATATACGCTGTAGGTCAGACAGGAGACAAAAATTGGAGGGAAGAAATTCTATTAGCAAAGTGAAAGCGAGGATGCACAGTATTTTAAAGCTGAAGGTGGCAGAAATGACACAGATCTAAGACTCGGTGGAAAATGTTGCCCTTTAATTCTGAACCACGACAACTGCACGTCTGTCTCATGTATGCGTGCATGCATGACTTTATATTTTACACACATGTGGTTCTGAACCTGTGTGGTGAAAAAAACCCTCTAGGGGAATTATAAATCACTGTGCTTCTGACAGTTGTCCTTTTCCTACCCAACTCCCTATTCCTTCACACATGCCTCATGTTTCCTGGTAAATGGCTGGCTGTTTGGCCTTGTTAGTCAGCTGCATGCTTGCATGTCCAACTCCCTTTTTTCCACCTTGTTTTTCTACTCTCTAAGTTTTATTGCCTCTCAATCACCCAGTTCGTGAAGTTCAACTCCTCAAATGTTTAAACAATGCAACTGATGTGGTGATGGGGAAAAAAAGAAAACACTAATTGGAAGGTATTGCAGTTTTTCCTAACACAGTCAACAAAGCTTCAAGTCACTCCAATTTGAGATAATAAGCACATAAACTGACAAAACAATGTCATTCGAAAAAAAACTGCTCATGATTGTCAAGATGAGTATGGGGTAGACAACTGATGCATTGTAAAAACTGTACAAATATTGAAGAACATGAGCTAGGGATAGGGGCAAGATGTGTGTCTGTGTGGGTGCGCACATACACCGGTAGGGAACACACCACAAGCAACCACTGTGCTTGCAGGATAAGAAGATGCTGAGGATTCCAGTTGGACTGCCTCCCCTTTCTCTTTTGCACTGGGGAGAGATCTTCTAGAGCATCCTCAAATGCACTGCCATCAGCGTCTGATTTCTCCGAGATGGAGGAGGGCGTTGAGGATTTGGGAGTCAGTCGTCCGGTGAGGTTTTTTACCATATCTGAGATGTCCATGAGAGCATTCTCTCTCAAAGGGGAGGCAATCCTTTCCGGCATGCTCACTATAGGCTTGTTACCATTTACAATATTGTTGACTACACTAAAGCTGCTGTTGTTGTTGTTGTTGTTGTTAGCATTACTGTGCGCGCTCGACTTGTTTCTACTCAGGTCTATGGGTTGGTCATTGTTTTCATACAAAGCAAATTGGTTGATGGCCTCAGCGGTTTTGCCCTGAGGTGTTGGGTTGAAGGCTAGCTTTTTATCCATCATGCTGTTACTGATTTTGTAAAGCATGGACAGTGGGTCTGCTGCTGGGCTTACCGTTTTGGAGGCCTTTCCCAGGTGTGTGTTCATGATTGACTGGAGTGCACTGAGAGGATTGATAAATTGACTTTCTGGGGAGTGATCGGTAATGATGCCGACATTGTTGCCGTTAGTCACCGGTGATTGGCAGACTTCTGGGCTGTTCTTTGAATTATTGTGGGAGACAAAGTTTTCTTTCGGCTCCTTCTTGCAGATAACTTCAGCTTCGACACTGCCTGGGCTGGTACTTCTCATACCAGATGCCTTATCAGCAATCACGTCATTTAGAGAGGCCAGTTGCGCTCTCTGCTCCCTCATCGCAGGAGAGGGGGACTTAACCAGCGAAGGGGGCCGGGCCCGCTCTATGCTGACCATCTTCTCCTCCTTTTCTTTCTTTACGGCAGCAGCTTTACCCGTCACTTTCTCCACCAGCTCCTCCATGGCAGTGACATTGCTCCTGAGCGGAGTAGGCGAAGATGGGCTTCGAGGTGAGTGGATGACTGAACTGGGATCATTCACAAGGCCCCGAAGTCCACTGTTAAACATTGGCTGCATCTGGACACTCTGGATGCTGGGGGGTAGAACAGTAGTCGAGCTTTTTATTGCACTTTGCAGCTGATAAGCTGCATGAATGCTCGGGTATCCACCCCAAGTGGGAGTGCCTGTCTGAGCCTTGCTAATGGCGCTCGTCACCGTGTTTTCCAGGGATTTAAGAATATCTAGACCTTCTTTTGGAGTCTCTTCAAGATCTTCTTCTCTGAGATATTTATATGACGTGGCGTCAGTCTCGACTTTCTCGCCCGAGTCATCTCTCTCCTCCTTAATTTTTTTCTCCGCTGGCTCTCCACTTTCAAGTTTCTCATCCTCACTCGCTTCCCTCTTTTCTTCAGAGCCAGAGGAGAGGGCAGGGGACACGGGCTGTGACTTAATGTTTCCAGGTACAGGGAGCCTGGCGGTGGTAGGCGGCAGTGGGATTGATTGAATCTTCTCTTCCATCACAGGATCAAAAACCAGTTGTTTCCCTTTCTTGGATGCCGAATTTGTGACCTTCAAAAAATGACCCGTGACCATCATATGAGCGGTAAGCTGTTGCAGTGTATCATGAGAGCTACCACACTCCATGCATTTCAGGATCTGAGCTTTACGTGCTTCAAACTGCCATGTATAGCTGGCACCATTCTGGTAGCCGTAGCGATTGTTTGCCGTTACGTAGGGATTAGCTGCTGATTTGGTATCTTTGCTAATATCGGCAAGTGACAAATTGCCTCCTCCACCGCCGGTATGGACAGTTTCTGGAGAGCAAGGAGATAATATTGGATCTTGCGTGGCTCGTTTTTTAGTGGATGGGGGCACCAGTTTCGTGGCCAAGGCTGGCACTGGTTCTTTGAGAGGCACTTTCTGGTAATGCTTGGTTTTGATCATATGAACGCTGAGATCCTGGAGCGATTCAAACGAGTGGCCACAGTACATGCACTTTAGCACCTTCTGAGCATCCTCTTTGCCTTCCATCTCCATTAGGGAGCGTTTACGGGGCTTGGACCAGCGCTTTCCCTGATCCTCCTCTTTTTCTTTGTTGTCATCTCGATAGTGGCCAGTCTCATTCATGTGCACTGTCAAACCAACCAGGGTGTCATAGGCAGCGCTACAGTCTTTACAGCGGAATTTGCTTGCACCAGTGAAGACAGAGCCATAAAGCTTGTTGTTTTGACGGTAGAGTTGCACTGTGCTGAAAAGGCTAGGCTCTGGTAAAAGGTGGTAGGGGGTCTGCTGAAGAGTCTTTGCAAGTGCTGCTTGGTGCCAGTCATAGGCCACACCACTACCATTGTTAGTCCCGCCACTAGTGCTCCCGCCGCTTCCGGTTGCGTTCTGGATGCTAACAGCGCTAGCTGATGTGCCATTCGTGTTAACGGTTGTGGTGCCAGTGTGGCTAGCAGTGGTGATGGAACCCCTTCCATTGTGATGACTGGTGACTACCTTCACCCCGTTGCTCTTGTTTGTGGTCGTTGTGGTTGCTGTCGAAACTGGGGCAGAAGAGGCAGCTTCTGAGGTGATGAATGTACTGTTTACACCGCCAGCTGCAGCAGACTTGGATTTCAGGATATCCATTGTAATGCTGGACCAAGAGGCATCTGAAATGAGGTTTGCATAGACGGCTTTCATCTGAGCCAAGCTATCTTGGAAAGATAGGCCGTTGTTGGGTGAGAAGGGCAAGGTTGCTCCTTCCCTCTCTGGATCATCCCGAGAGGAGGTACTTTTGAAGTCTGGAAGTCTGTCACTGGTGTCGCTAAGCGGGGATCCATAGCCGGCATCGGGGTTGGTGCCATTGCTGAGGGGAGAGTCTCTGTAACTAGGTGGTTGGCCTCCTTCCACATCATCCTCTTCTTCATTGCACAGGAACTCAGTATCCTGGCAATCTAATGAGAGACCGTCATCCTGGAGGTGCTCGTCCTCCTCTTGAGTGGGTGCCTTCAGTTCATCTTCGGGCATATACGCTGTAGGTCAGACAGGAGACAAAAATTGGAGGGAAGAAATTCTATTAGCAAAGTGAAAGCGAGGATGCACAGTATTTTAAAGCTGAAGGTGGCAGAAATGACACAGATCTAAGACTCGGTGGAAAATGTTGCCCTTTAATTCTGAACCACGACAACTGCACGTCTGTCTCATGTATGCGTGCATGCATGACTTTATATTTTACACACATGTGGTTCTGAACCTGTGTGGTGAAAAAAACCCTCTAGGGGAATTATAAATCACTGTGCTTCTGACAGTTGTCCTTTTCCTACCCAACTCCCTATTCCTTCACACATGCCTCATGTTTCCTGGTAAATGGCTGGCTGTTTGGCCTTGTTAGTCAGCTGCATGCTTGCATGTCCAACTCCCTTTTTTCCACCTTGTTTTTCTACTCTCTAAGTTTTATTGCCTCTCAATCACCCAGTTCGTGAAGTTCAACTCCTCAAATGTTTAAACAATGCAACTGATGTGGTGATGGGGAAAAAAAGAAAACACTAATTGGAAGGTATTGCAGTTTTTCCTAACACAGTCAACAAAGCTTCAAGTCACTCCAATTTGAGATAATAAGCACATAAACTGACAAAACAATGTCATTCGAAAAAAAACTGCTCATGATTGTCAAGATGAGTATGGGGTAGACAACTGATGCATTGTAAAAACTGTACAAATATTGAAGAACATGAGCTAGGGATAGGGGCAAGATGTGTGTCTGTGTGGGTGCGCACATACACCGGTAGGGAACACACCACAAGCAACCATAAGCAAGAAAAACATGAAGGAAGTTTGGGGGGAAACGTGAATGAAAAGTAGACAGGGGGAATGAAGAACAAGTATGCATGAGGTGTTGGTTTTTCTAGGCGAGAAGGGGGAGTAATTCGAAATGGGAGAAAGAAAAAAAGAGAGGGTGAGAGAGGCAGGGAGACAGGAAAGACAGCCCTCCTAGCTTCTTCCTTTATCTCCTTCCTGCATGGTGAGATGTGTGTCCTAGATGCCAGTATCAATCTTTCCTGATGAAACAGATGTGCTGTCAGCTTCAAACGGCACGCTAACCTGTCATATCATAATCTAAGTGGACATAATACCTGATATATATACACTGGCACCATTTACTGCTGCCTGAGAGGAGATGGGTGGATGAGGTGGGGGATGTGAGCAGCTGCACCATACACTGTGACGATGTGATGATGTGCGTTTGAGCGTGTCAGTTTGGGAATGCACGTTAGTTTGCACGCTCAGCTTCGCAATGCAGGGCATACTTAGCTCTTCTTACAGGGCAAATGAAACTCCAACCACAATATTGTCTATAAATCGAGGGTGTGCTGCTAATACACCCTTCTCCAAATGAACAACTTACCTCCCCCTCTCAACACCCCAGTGCCTGACAGGATTTCACTGAAATGAGAGCACTAAAGGAGAACCTGGCTGTGCTTCAATCTCACTGACAGTTTCAGACTGAGACAGTTTCTAAAACTCCTGAAAATCCCTAACACAGCAGATTAGCATTATGTGATGTATTCTCTATAACACATCTGTAGTGTGTCTACAGTTAGGGTGCCTTCCCTTACCAACCTGCTTCCAGAGCATGAGGATGTCAATGCATCTCAGCTATTTAATATACAATGCAAACTGCAGGCTGGCTAGCCATTCATCACGAGTCCCATTCTACTGGTGGAACAACCTAGCTGAGTCACTCGCGTCAGCTGCGGAGCAAAAATAGCCAAAACCCAGTAGTTGGAGATATAGAAATCACATTGTCGGAAAGAGAAAGCGAAAAATATGCGGATGAGTGGCAAAACACACACTGCAATAAGGAGGGGCTTTGAGCGATGAGCAGGTCGCCAGGAAACCCTTTGACGATGCCTGTCAATCAATTTCTGTCCTGCCATGTTGTCATGGAAACTACAAAAGAGGGAGCTATCAAAAGCACTGAAACAAAAGACAAGCAGCAAGAGACATCTGTAAAAATCACAGGCAGTATCCAGATTGTTTTGGAGACCATAAATGTACATTAGTGATTAAACGCAGTTAAAGTTAGCCTGAAATAAATGATCTCTGCCTTGCCTTTGAAATGCTTGGCTGACAGAATGCTGAAATCTGAATCATCAATGCGGTAAAAAAAAGAGTTACCCATCAAACATGGATGTCTCAATCACTGCTGTTGAAAGATGTTTGACTGTAACTTGCTGTCGTTTTAACCCCCTTCCTTCTCTTTCCCCCAAAACCACCCCCGTGGATTTGTGTGCTGGACACACGTATGCAACATCACCGCAGTCGGAAGACGTAGGCTACGGATGGGCAAGGGCTGGCATCCCTGGCGGTTTGACTTGCACAGAGGGTGATGGCTGTGAGCAGGGCCATCTGCACGGGCACCAACGCGGTTGTCACTTTCACTTGGGAACGTGCCGCCATCAAGGAGACAGGCGGCAGTGTGGCCAAGAGAGTGCCACGACTCACTGTCACAAACTGCAGCGATCAAGCCCCGCCACCAGCCACTCTCACACCAACAGCAGTACGATATCATCTCAGTGCATTTCTGAGCTATAGTGTTCTATGCATATGGGCAATATGCTTTGAATAAAATGAGATATCAAATATGTGAAGGCCTAAAACAGGTGCAGTAGCCCCTGGGTGTCATAAAGGGCCCCTTCAAAGACATAACACATTATAAAATTGATAAATGAGGTTGCCCTTTCTCACGTGACAAAACACCGAACCAAAGGCTCAATGCCTGTAAGAGGCTAAAAGACAAAAGTGTTACTTTTCCTAGCTGTACGATTAATTATTACTCAAACTAAAAGGGAAGAAAATACATCCCTTATGCCTATTACAGTGAGAAGTATCATCACAAATGTGTCCTAACAATCTGTGCTGTGGCTCTGTAAAATCCTTCTTAAAGAGCAGACTGGGGAGATAGCAGGCAGTCCGACCATACAGACTGGACAGAGACAAAGACGTGTATTGTATTTGGCAGGGAACACCCTTCATCCTGTGTCAATATAAAATTGGGCTTCACAGTGTGACAACATGATAGAGCGAAGTAAAGAGCATCTTTCAAACATCCTCCCCCACACACAGTGACTTTTTTATAACGTGATTTCTGTAAATGCTACCAGATTGAATCCAAACAGAGTACGTGTCTGCAATGTGGCAAGGAGGCAAGCGGCAACACATCACTCCTTTTCAAAACTTTGCAATCTCTTTCCCACCCATCCGTGTTTTTCCTGTTTTCTCCCTTCTTTGCGGCGAGTCTGCTTGGTTGTTAAATCAATAACACTCTCTGTCAGACTCGCAGAGCTTCACCATTTGGCTGCTGTCAAATCCAAACAAACCAGATAAGAAAGGCAGAAAGCAGATGAAACAAGAGTGAAAAGAAAGAGATGAAACCAGTCAGCGTCTCCTCACCAGCGTCCTTTCTGCAACACCCGTTCTTCTATTTATTTGCACACATTTCTTTATTTATTTGATGTGCGTTTGCGAGGAAGGGGCAATCACAGCAGTCATTTGCAGCACTAATGTCCAATCACAGGTCCCTTCACTCATGTGATTTAGGCAGTGCAAGAGTGGCTTTGCTGAGCATAAGGCTGGTCGAAGTGGTTGTTGTGCGGCGGGACGGGGAGGGTTGCAGGCTGGGGCCGTTTAGGCCGGCCCTTAATAGGAAACTGGCAGTCTTATTCCTTTCCCCAGATTCTGTTTGTCACCCTGCTCTCCATTACAGGCCTCCCAACACTGATGGCTTTGGACAGGAGCTGATCAAAAACCCATCGCTTGACCTCCACGTTGTGGCAGAATGAGCCGCGTGCCGTGTGGAGAGAATAGTAGGGGAGAGGAAGATAAGATTAAAAAAAAAAAAAAAAAGTTAAAAAAAAGAGAAAGAGGAGGAGTTTTGTATGGCAGATAGAAGAGAGAGTGAAGCCCCGAGAAGGGTTGGAGGGGAGGGGTGATTGCTCTCGGACCGGGACAAGAGGGCTGTAAATAAAATGACATTATTATTTCCTCTGTCCCATCATGTAGAAAAGCCAATTATGGTAATGCTGCTGCCGGCGTGTCAGGGGGAATGTTGGGATGTGCTTCCTGTGAAGCGGCTAACATGAGAGCCTTGGCCTGCTGAGGAACGCGGGCCTAATTGTGACAGGAGATTTAAAAAAACAAAGGCAGCGGGCAAGAGAGACAAGGGGACACAGATACGGAGAACACCACAAAGCCATACCGGGGCTTTGTTACGTCTGTACTATGAGAGAGAATCAGGTGTGCCATGGGAAATTATTCATTTTCACCACATCAGTCTGAAAGATTTGTCTTCATGTACTACAAATAATGAACCTTTGTTTGTGGAAAAATTGAGACACGATTATCATAATTTAGTATTTTGGTTTGTCGTGTGGATGAGATTATTTGAATGCAAACTATATAATGTGGCTCATAAATGGTGGGGGAAACACTGACCTAAAAACAATATTTATGCTATTCTTTCTCTCTTGTAAAACATGACAAAAAATTGTCGAATGAAAAGACTCAATGAGGCGAAAATTTGAAAAAAAAAAGTAATTTGATGATATGAATATGATTGTGCTATGCCCAATTCAGAGAAGCTTTCATGGTAAAAGTTCAGCAGTTCCGGATGTATATGCTGGTACTCTGTCACACCTGAACATTTGATTAGTTGAATTATGCAAAGATGAGAGTTACAGAGCCGGATATTGAGCGTGAAGGCGATGATTCACTTCTTGGCTGATCTGATCGTAGTCGTCTTCTCGTTGTGCAATCGGGGGCTCACCTTCAAGTAAAACCTCTGGTACTTTTCCCCAACACGCGCCTCCTTTCTCGTTTGATACCATCAACCTCTTGCGCTTCCCCAGAAGCGCTCACGTGAGCCTCCCCCCAAGTGCAATAATGGGAGAATATGGGCTCGACAGCACCTACAGCGCCCTAAATAACTCCCAACTTGATGTATCAATTTATCTTTTTCCCTCTCTCCGACCCATTTCAAATCACCTCTAGCCTGAGTTCAGCTCGGCAGATAGCAGAAGATGGGACATGTTATTCTGCACATACATCGGGCTGCATAAGGGACCTAAGCAGAAAGTGGTGAGCGAATGTGAATCAGCGCTGTGCAAGTAGGATTATTGCTGAAATTCTGCATTCCATTTATTATGCGAGCCACTCAACATCAATTTACGTAATTCAAATTGGGAATGAACTTTAATTTAAAATTATTCACCTTTAGTTTTTGTTGGCTAATATTCCACTCCATGTATTACACCAAGATTAAGAAAAGTCAAGGGTTATTTTTACTGATGATTCGGTGGATTGAAGCAAAAGAGATGCCCGTTTCACAATAAGATCAGAGAATGGTCATCAAATGGTGTGTAGTTTTATTTAATTTGAATGTTGCTGCACCGATGAACATTTTGTGTTTGGGTTGGTAGTGTCCTTTTACCAAGCATCTTCATCTTTATTAAGTTCGTAGCCTTGCTTGTTCTGTCGCCACAAGTGTACACAATCCAGTGTCTTATTGTGCCGGTGCCAAGCCTGGATAAATACTAGTGATGGGAATATGAGGCCTTATCAAAGCAGTGAGGCCTTCCACCCAAATGTTTCACTTTTTGGCCGATGCATCATTGGGCGTCGCTTGCTCTACTGCGGCATCATGTGTATAATAAATGTCATGACAGTGACAAAAGGCATGGAGTTGTGATGTGAATGTGCGTGTTACTTGAAAGAATAATTGATTGACTTTAGACATTGACACAAATACAAGGAACAAGACACACATTTCATTCATTTTTGTTGAGGGAAAGAGGTTCTGTTGGTACCCAATCATGATCTGGTTGGCGACCAACGGGTGGCGCTGTCGGCCCCGCCTGCACCTGCACAGGTGCTAGTCGTCCCGATCAGTGGCGGACTGCCACGTTCGGATAGGCGACCAACGGGTAGCGACGCCAGCCCTGCCTGCAGTCTCGCAGGTGCTGGTCATTTTAATCAGTGACACTTAAAAGGACTCACTGCACGACCATCCGGTGTCGGTTCATTGTTTGTTGCATGCTTTGTCTGCAATTGCATGCATTGTATGCTGTGCATGTGTTTGTTTAACCTTGGCGGACTTTTACAATTGGTTTTCTTTTGATACTTTGTATTTTTTCCGTTCAGTTGATTATGATGTTTTACATTTTGTTCCTGATGACCTTTATTTTAATACAATTTGTCAAACAACCTCCTACTCACTTCTGCCTGCTTTTTGGGATCCGTACCCGCCATCACCACCGAGCAAAACGTGACACCTAAGTTCTTTAGAACAAAGTTTACACTTCACCTTTTAAAATATCAGCAAGTAGAATACATTAAAATGAGGGATACACCTTGTTATCACAGTGGTTTACATTATATATTCACACTGGTTATTGTAATTTGTACCCTTTTATCAGAGATCTGCTCAAAATGATCCCAGACAGGATGTTCTCTTCTTTCCCGTTGTGAACGATTCATACCTGGCAATTTATGTTTTCCCTGTATTTAATACATTTTTTAGCATTTCAAATAATGTATGGCATATTACAAATTTTATACGGGAAAAAAAATTGAACCCATTTTACAAAGACCATTTTGGCTCAATTCCTGCTTGTCTCAACTGCTGCCAATGACAATGTTGCCGCCGACCGCTACTATTGTCACGGCAAACCTGCAAAAGTAATCCTCAATTGTGTATATAGATATATTTTTTAATCGCAGCGTACGGTCGGATTGATAATAGCATAACGTGCGCATGTGCGGTGAGCTGTCTGCATTTCCGCTTGTGTTTGTGTTTTTTTTATCATTTCAAATAATGTACAGCGTACTGCAACTTTTATACGGGAATTGTAATCATTTATAAGAGCAGCTATTAGCCAATGTTGACAGGTATGGCTTTGGACGTGGCTACAAGTGAAAGCGGCCCACACTTCGCAAATTGTATCACCTGTTTACTCAGCACATGACTCGGTGCTTTGGCAGTCGCACATCACTAATAAATACAGAGGGTTGTGTCAGGAAGGGCATCTGAGGTAAAAGCTTGGTCAAAACAAACCTCTGAAGAACACTGATTCACTGTAGCGACCCCTCAAGTGAAAAGCAGAAGGGAAAAGAAGAAGATGTTCAGATATTTAGTAAAGCACCGGGAACAAACATTTGCTACTAGAGGTGCATAAAAGATTGTTTCAGAGAGCAAAGAAGGGAACATACGTGCAGATATTTAGTTCAGCACCGGGAACAACCATCTGCTACTAGAAGTGCATAAAATATTGTTTCAGAGAGCAAAGAAGGGAACAAATACAAAATCTCCACGGGTTGCCAAGGGTTATCTTCACCAACTGCCATAATCGTACTCTGGGAAAGTCCTCCATCAGCTACTTGCTCACCTTGAATAAGAGCATCATGCTTAATATATCCATTGGGGCTTAGTGTTGGGAATACAGGACTGTAGGTCAAGCAGAAAGGGTCAGAGGTCAGACAGGTAGTCAGTGCTAAGCTTGTAGAGGTCACGCTCTCATGTAAATACATCAATTTGTCCCACAGACACCCTTCCGCCTGACCTCTAAAAAGTGAGCTATAGATTAACGGAAGCTCTGTCTTTGTTCATATGTTTGTGTGTAGTATATACAGGTGTGGAGTCTGCATCAGTTGTGTGTGTGCGTGTGTGTGTGTGTGTGTGTGTGTGTGTGTGTGTGTGTGTGTGTGTGTGTGTGTGTGTGTGTGTGTGTGTGTGTGTGTGTGTGTGCGCGCGCGCGCGCGTACGTGTGCGTGTGTGTGCGTGCATGCGTGTCCGTGCATGCGTATACGTGTGTGAGGGAGAGAGAGGTCGAGTCAAGAAAAAGGTACTGCTGTTTTATTTATAGCATTGCCACTATTTATACTCAACTCAAAGATCAGTTTAGAGAAGCTGCGTGTGGGCCATTGCCAAGATCACTCTCAATTGCACAGGGCACATGCACACCACCACACATGCACACACACTAGAAGGCACATGAATACTGTAGTTCAGGGGTCGGGAACCTTTTTGACTAAGAGTGCCATAAAAGTAAAATATTTAGAAATGTTTTTCAGCGAGAGCCATACGCACGCGCGCGCGCACATACAAACGCTCGCGTGCGCACATACAAACGCTCGTGTGCGCGCGCACACACACACGCGCGGCCACTTTTCAACAAAATATCAGAATGTATTATTTAAAATAACTTTGTGATAGTACTCACCGTTAACATGGATGGTTTTCCGTTCCTCGTGTTTGGTAAAAATCCAGGAAAACGATCGGAATGAAATTCAATTTTCCGGTCCAGAGGCGAAGTTACTGCTAGCTAGCCTGCACACTGCTCATAAGCTTCCACACTTGCTATCTGCAATCTACTTCTCGCAGAAGTATGTTGATGCTAACGTTAACATCGGGCTTGTTAAAATGTCATTGACATTCGACTGTTTCATCGATGGTATTGTGTCATTGCAAATTAGAATCAGAACACTTTCTCTCCTCTAATGCTCCGGTGCATTCACACTGAAATGCACAAGTTGGGCTCATTTAAAGGGACGTTTACCTGTTTCAACATGACGGCCACTATCATCCAATCAACATGGCGCTTTCGGCCATTCTCGGTCAGTGTCATCCAATCAAAATTGCGCTTTCCGCCAACTGCAGCCCCACGGGAAATGAACGGCGAAAAAACCAACAATATGTATTACAATATGTAATATGTATCGGCGACCCATATGCAATCATCAAAAGAGCCATATACGGCTCGCGAGCCATAGGTTCCCGACCCCTGCTGTAGTTGAATGACTAAACATGTTTGTAGTCAATGATAATGTGATAAAAGTTGCTTTACAAATGTGATTGATATTCAAGCCAATTTTTTTTCTCATTTACTTTTTTGCCACAGAAGAGTCTCAGGCAAAGACATATTTTGACAGAATGCCATAGAAACAACAAAAAAAAGCCACAGCCAATGAAACCAGCTGGTCCAATCGTATGTTCAAGAGCATGCCGTGTTGTGAGAAACATAACTGTAAGCGCCCCCCCAAAAAGGAAGAATTTTTCTAATTGACTCTCCTGTTTGATTCATTCTTTGGTTAGATTGAAGATGAAATTTGCATATTTTTAAGTTTAGGTTTTGCTTGAGATAAAATGCTCCCACACGTTTGTACCATATGCCCGCCCCATAGACACTCAGGCACAAATTTCCCCATTGTGGGACGATTAAAGGCTTTCTGATTCTTTCTGATTCTGAAGCGCTCAAGGACATCTGCATAATTGCACATTTGTTGACCCAAAAATACTGCTAATGGTCACTTAATGATATTCAGCACTAACTGTACAACTGTTAAAGTATTGTATTCTGCGACTGATAGTTTTAGCTTTACCTGATACTTTGCACATTATTAGTACCAAGGCACAACAGTACACTTATATATAAGATGTCCTTCCATATTTTTTGTCATGTCCTTGTTTAAGATTATACTAGTGCAGACTGTACTACGGGAGACATATTCCTTGTGTGTTCAACATACTTGGCCAATAAAGATGATTCCGATTCTGATATTGCATCATGATATTAGTGCAAGTTGAAAATTGAACAATAAAGTTGTCAACACACATTTATTGTTGGCATATTATTTAACATGACTCACAGCAGTGACGTGCAGTCAGGGGAGGCAGGTGAGGCCGTGTCATCATGGAAATATCAAATGAAAAAATAAATTCAACAGTGATATTTATTTCGTCATTTTTACTTTAAAATTCTTGTCCATTTAACTTCACCAATTGTTTTTTCAAAATCACTGAATTTTCACATTTACCGTTCAAATACTAAGTAGGGACGAGAGGTGAGGCAGCAGCCGGCTGAGCAGCCGACTGAGCCTTTGTGCAATGATTTTGCTAACTGTGCTGGCTTGCTCTGCAGTGAGACTGCATTGCTGTCCCTCTGCATATCGCTATTAAAGTGTTCAAACACTTTTAGTATTTGAACTAAATTTCTACAGTTTAGCTGGTGTATATAATGTACACTCACTGTACATTATAAACACTGTACTACAGTGGTTATTTTAATTTGTTTTTATCAAAATTGTGTGCATAGGTGAGGCACATGACAGGGGGCGCTGGTGATTCCAGAGATTCTTGCGACTCCTCGGCTGCAGAATAATAGAATTAGTGACAGCGAGCTACAGTAAACAGTTAGCAAGTTAAGTGCAACCATCCAGTCATTTTTTCGTGTTGCTTGGCCTTATTTTCAGAACGGTGGATTATATATCTAAATTGAAAGAAAATTGAAAGAATTTTCTAAACTGAACTTTCAATCGAAGCAGGAGATAATAATTAAAGGAAGACCAACACCGGACTGTATAGCTCACAAACGGTGAGGGATGGATGTAAATCTCCTGGACAGCTTCTCAGCTTTTTGGCCCAGAAGTATCTCATTGAAACTATTTCCGAGGCGACAAAGTTGCATGGACTTCATTTATAAGTAAAGGTAACACGATAATAACGTTTTTTTTTAATTATTTTTTTCTATGCTACAGTTTATATATATAAAGAATGCTGACATGACATTTTAAACATTAAAGAGCCAGGCAGACAGAGAGAAAGTGACAAAACACACACACGAAAGGGAGATGACAGAGCTTGAAACAAAAAACAAAAGTGTGAGAGAGTAAGAACAGTGAGAAAATGGATAGAACACAGTTAAAATATCCCATCAATCAGGCTCCACAAATAACCTGCACAAGTCATCTTTACACTTGATGCAAAAAGCTATCAACCCAGCTAAACAGATCACAATTGATGAAGAACTAGATACAATTATCACAGCGAAAGCACCTACAAGGGATCATTCCTCAAGATGGTGAAAGAAGCCTATGCTCCTCATCAAGTGTTTAATGCTGAGGAAACCGGACACTTCATTCGATCAAGCCATTAACGACCATCACAAAGGTAAATAAAAGGGCTTTATTGTACAGTACAGTTTATTTCTTTAATCATAATACTAGAGCACATGTATTATACATAAAATAAGGTATATTTTGTGTAATTTTAAGGCTTAGAAAATTAAAAAGTAGAACATTATGTTTTATCGGGACCGGGGAACGGATTATTCTCATTTTAATGGTTTCCTATGGGAATTATTTTTTGGGATACACACTTTTCGCCTTACACACTCTGTCTGGGAACCAATTAAGTTCGTAAGCCAAGGTTCCACTGTATATGGATATATGTGTGTGTGTATGTGTGTGTGTGTGCGCGCGTGTGTGTGTGTGTGTGTGTGTGTGTGTTTGTGTGTGTGTGTGCGTGTGCGTGTGTGTGCGTGTGTGTGTGTGTGCTTGTGTGTTTAAATGATTCTTCTTTTCCTTTCGGCTTTTGCCTTCAGGGGTTGCCACAGCAAATCAGTGTCGTCCATCTTCAGGTTTGGTTCACGTTTGTTTTGGTCAAGCTTTTATGTCGGATGCCCTTCCTGGCACAACCCTCTGTATTTATCCGGGCTTGATACCGGCACAATAAGACATTGGCTCGTGTCCCCTTGTGGCTACAGAACAAGCAATCCTATGAATGTATTACAGATGAAGATGATTCTAATCTAATGGATGGAGGCACTGGACTTGGAAGACTAGATACAAAAAAAAAAAAAAAAAAAACATGATTGTGTATCAGTCAACTTCAACTTTAAGCATGGCTAACTGCTACTATTTTCTCATTGACAAACATCTTATTTGTGTACTCTTGACAATTGCTGACTGTCACCTTTTTAACCAGATATTTTTGATCAGAGAATGTCCACTAAAAAAGCAAAATCAGTCAAGATCACACAAGTTCCACAATCATGTTTTTTTTGCTTGAAGCAAGCATTAAAAATAATCATGCGGATTAGTAATGTTGAGTCGTCAACGAAATGGGGAACGTCACAAATACAGGTATATGTACAAGCCAAGCACACACACGCGCATGCATGCACGAGTGCGCACACACAGACCCACACACTCACATCACTCACACACACACCACCGCGACAGTTCCACATACGCATCGGCGCTCTGCGCTGACTCTCCTTTCTTCTCATCCGACTCCTCAAGCCATGCATCCATCCAGCCACAGACTGTTCAAGGGCACCTTTCCGCTGAACAAAGCGGAGCTGTGAAAATGTGACCCACTACAAGCGCAAAAAAAGCACAATTGCCCCAGAGCTGTCAAGCAATGACAGTCCAACGGCACCGACATTCCTCCCAATCAAAAACAATGCTCGCATATTTATAAAAGGCGCAACCGCTCAGCAGAATCTCCTCCTTGATGAATGTAATGGCCAAAAATGCTGAAAAACAATCCGCATTCGGTCCACGCGACGCACAACACAAAATGAAAAAAGAAAACACAAAGACAACATCTAAAAAAAAAAAACATGCCTGCTCAGCCGCCATCTTAGACTTGTTTATGATGCATACATTTGGTAATAAACAAAAAAGATAATGCATGCAAAAAAATGCATTGTTCTAATTTAATTAAGTCTAATAATTCAAGATTGGGAATTTTCTTTTAAAATATTTATTTTATTTTTTATAGTATGCCTGTACTTTTTTTTATGATTATTCAAATACATAACTAAGCAAGATTTTTTTGACTTGACCTTTAAAGGACAACCGACGCTTCCGGACAAGTTGTGTCCATATTTTGTAAAATCACTTCAAATGACTTCTACTGAGCGTATTTTACAAAGATTCCACCGCATATAGCTATATTTTACCTTTTAAAACTCGCACTGAATATTCAGGAAGTCTTGTTTTTGAGTTGGTGACAATACCTACCGTGACGTCACGGTAGGTATTGTCACTGACCAAGAAAGCGACACACAATGCATTTTGGGTACTTTGTTTTGTCTGAAAACTTCGTGTTGATTGCGAAATTAGAAGGACAACACATAAATAACGTGATGGTGAATTGTTGTGTGTTGCACCAAGACTCCTATTTGATATTCGCTGACACAAATTCCCAGCAGACAAATCAGCTGATTTCCAACGGAGCTTGGGCGCCATCTTGTGCATTTTCTGGGACACTACATTTTAGTCCAGATGCCTCAAAATGGCACAGACGGACTTCTTTAATCAATTGCAGTCATGTATGCTTTCCTCTTCAGAACTATTTGAATCATATTCATAACTGGATGAGTAACAAGAAAGCATCTTCTCCGAATCTGAAGCCATTGTTGTGATTCTCGAGCAAGGCATGACGTCTTGGCTTGACTTCACGAACAAGTGGGCGGGACCTTCTGAAACTGAAATTTTCTCAGATCATTTTGTAGTTTCGGGAGACTTTAAGTCATTTTTATTGGTGTTTTTGATTTGACTAAAAATATCAGCTTGCGTGTTTTGGGTATTTTTGATGCCATAAAACGTTTTTCTGATGGCAGTTAGGAAACAAAAAAATAGTGTAGGTTGTCCTTTAACTTACTCAAACCCTAACTTGCTTGAAATTTGGTCATGACGCTAGTTCCGTGATTGATTTATTCAATTTTTCTCCACAATAATTTGGGACTTCTTTGGGACTTGATAGTTCTGGGTGTACCGCGGCTACTGGCCGAATAGAACTCGAACAGGCTCCAGCACAGCCTGCGACCCCCGGGGGATTAAGCAGATTTGACAATGGCTTGATGGATGGAGTTGAGACTTTCTTGTCACTTGCGCATATCTGACTTACTCCACCTTTTCTTTTAACCCAGAGGTTTTAAGAGTGTACAACGATGTTGTGATTACATAGAATTCTAAATAATAAACCCATTTATTTCACATGTTCCTGCATATAGTGCTTCTCATTTTGGTACGAGCATCTTGGCCACCTTGGGGCAGAATAAAATATACAGAAGGATATATCGTATTGCTGACTCAGCTCCTCTCTCAACTTCTTAATACGGCACACTTTTTTGTTGTCCTTTCCACACCAAAAACAACGTAGGCCAGGGAGTATTAGTTCCAATATTTGTCTACATGTGCTGCAACAGTGTTTGTGTGCATGTATCTGGTGCATAAAGCAGTTGCCCGCAACCCCTGGAACGCCACCTGGTACGGGTCTGTGGACCACTTGCTGGGTACACAGGGGCCGAAAGCTGGTGATTTATGTCCCCTACTTTCTTTATATATTTGTATGACCTTTCTCCATATTTTTACTTTTCCATCACTATCTGTTAAGGGAGTTAATCCTTCAGATGCTCACTGAGCTTGTGTCCATCAAGATTTGCTGTAGTCTTGAATGCCATGACACATGAATTGCTTTTGATCTGTGCATTTTGTGTAACTTTGAGAAACATTCAGCTTTGGAATTCCATTTTCTGGTGACACAATGAGCACTGTAAAAAACATTTTAATTGTTATTAAGGTCTGAAGGTCTTTCTAAAATTTTGAGTTAATTATGCCACTTGCATGTTTTGATGTTAACTCCCAAATGAGTTTCTGTTGAGGCGCAATTGTATTAGTTCAGTTTCATTTTTTTATTTAATCTAAGCATTTATTACAATAAAAACATAGTCATGTGAATTCAAACGTTAAAACAAGTGTAGTAGATCAAAATACACTTTTTTGTGCCCTTTCTTGTGTGCACAGATTCTGAGCATTCTACAGACTGAGGTGAGACTTGGCAGCATAATTGAATAAAGTCCACAAGTGGATTTAAATCAACATGAAAATAGTCTGAGGGAGGTAGAACACGTGAATACTGATAACTTTTCCCTGAATGCAATTTTCACAGTGAAGCATATCACGAGCCAAACAGATTTCCGAGACTTTAGTTTGCAATCCAGAACAAAGTCTCTTAGCTGTTGTTGCTGTCTTTCTTGATTCTCTGTCAGACGTTGTTTGCTTGGTTTCAAGCATTTTGGAAGCGTATTAAACACGTCGGGTTCTGTGGAAAGTTGGAGATTTTATAGACTGCACATGCGCAGCGAGCTACAGAGCGGAAGCTTTGTCTTTGAACTGAATAGTAGCATTGTATCCTGCTGCATATGCCAGGGTTCTTTCTTAGTTGAGTCAGACCTGAGTGAAGGGACCACGAGTCCCACCAGACTGAGCAGTTTAGTTGTTGTGTTGGTGCCCTCTGTCCCCACACTGTGCCGTATGCTGTTCATAATGCTCGCAGCCCTGCGAGGAGGAAGGCATTTACTTAAACAAAACATTGAGGAAAGCCCTCGCTATCCTTAAGGCTCACGTTCAGCAGCGCCTGAAACACAAAGGCTATGCAAATCTTCTCAGGCTGCGTTATCTACTTTCGGTTTCCGCTAGCACCACAGGAACCTCCATTGTGCCATGCACGGCGATTATCGCATGTAATTTACATAGAATACGCCTAGGAAACACTGCACTGATCTCGAACACAGCAAAGGAGAGTATCAGCGCAGCAGCTATCTGACGCTAGCAGAAAATTATGGCTTCAGCTGCGGCGCAATAAACCTGCAGTGAACAACATCTCCTACAAAGGTTGCTTGTTTATCTGTCTTATTTGCTTTAGAAAACAACTCAAGCAGCACTTATTTTAGGAAGAAGAATCCTTCTTTGAGGCTAATCTACCCTTCTGCCCGTTTGCTTTGTCGTTGAATCCCTGTGTCGACAAAGTGAGGTGAAGCCTGATCGCTTAGGTGTGTAATTGCACAAAAATATTTTGGGTGCACTAATTTTTGCCTTAAAGTGTTTATCGGTTTGAAATAAGTAGGAATATTATGTTGCCAAAGGACTCTTTAAAGTTTTTCAGAAACTCCTGCACTGTAAGGTCCTGCTACTCCTCTCCTTTTTGTATCTTCAGAATTTTTGGTTTCATTCTCTCTTCTTTCTTTCTGACGATAGGCTGCCAAATGAAAAACAAAGTAATGTAGTTTATTCAATACATTGTAAGAATGAAAATTGTAAAGAGCAGTACATTGGGGAGACTAAACAAATTCTAAAAAAAAAGACTATAAACATTGCAGGGATAATACTACTGGGCCTCAATCGGCAGTACATATGCACCTAAAAGCTAGCAACCACTCATTTCACGACAATGATGTTAAAATCTTAGCGAAAGAACATAGATGGTTTGAAAGGGGAGTAAAAGAAGTGATTTTCATAAAACAGCTAAATCCTTCACTTAACCGTAATGGTGGGGTGAGGTTCAATTTGGATTGTTCGTACAACACCTTGCTTAGGCAACATAGGATTAGCAATACTGATGAGGTGATACCGGAGGAAGTGGGGCCATCAGGCCAGTCGTTAGTCAGTACAATAGGAACAATCAGTGGAGCCGCAGGTAGTAGTCCTCTCCTCCCCCGAACCTGAGAGCAGGGACCTATCATAGCAGAGTCCGGCACCACCATGTCTGGACAGTAGGGATACATATATAGGGCCTAAAATACCAGTAAAGCTTTAGTTTGCTGAAAGAAGTTTCTTGGATAAGAAGCGAAACGTCCGACACCTTCAAAGAAGTATAGATGACGGCTGAATCAACCTTTAATTTAAAACAGATTCCCATCTTACCTTTTCATCGACTCAGTCAAAACGTTAACATCATTCAGGAATTGTTTGACGTGGCATTCAAAATCAGCAATCAATTACTAGGCATACTTCCGTTTTTTTAATGAAAACTCAGTGTGAGCGGGCAGCCAGTTGCCCTTTTATGCTGGAAACGACTATAATACTTTAGATGTCTGATGAATGATGAAGGTGAAGGATTTGAGGGACCCCCAAGGGGAAATCTCTTTTGACTTGAGAAACTTGCACAGATGTGCACATTTTAGACTTTATCTTCAAACTCGTTGATTTAAACTGACTCAGTCACTTGTTTATTCAGAACCATTTCTCACTGGAGAGAAAAAAAAGTGTTCATTTCACTCAATTTCATTTTGTTAAGTAGCTGTTTGTAGCCAATGCAACCATTTGGATTTAGACACATTTTGTAGTATAATAATAATGATAATAATGATAATAATAATAATAATAATAATAATAATAATAATAATAATAATAATAATAATAATAATAATAATAATAATAATAATAAACACATCTGAATAAAGATTATTTTATTTCGTCGAAACACTTAATGGAAATAAAGTATTTTCAACACACCATTTTGAGTTGAGTTAAGTTTTAGAGTACGTCAGTGTTGTTTGAATTTTGAACAGCACCTTGTCCTTTGGTTGCTTGGCGATGGGTTAAAACTGTAGACCTCAGAAAACTCAGATCCGTGAGGCAGACGTGCCGCCTAATATGTCACAGTGCATAACACAGTTAGGAAAAACAATTAGACATTGTATGTAAAGAGTTTGATGGTCACCAGTGTCGCCAGCCAAATTGGACCATGTTGGCCATCAGGGGTGTGGCAGGTTTCACGGTGGGGGCGGCCCATCGGGAGCTCGGCTTGTGGGGTCCTGCTGTGAAGATGCTGGGTTCACAGGCGGCTGGGAAATCTGGTCCTTTCCATTTGGCTGACGACGAGACCTCCTGGCTGGGTCGCGAATAAATAATTTCATATTTCTCTTTAATCGAAAGTACGTTCGTTATCAGATCTCCCAGGCAAGTGACACGTAGATGTATCCCAGGTCTTGATTGTGGCGTGGAGTCGAGCAAGTCGTGCTGTGAACCTCCGTCCGATGCTGAGCTGCGTATCTGTCTGGGTCTGAGTCCGAGATGATTCTGATTCTGCCCCGTGATTCCCCCCCAATCTCTTTGTCCCACGCTGGCTACTTATATACCCTCGGCCTGTGTGGGAATGAGTCAGCCTCACTTGAAAGACATCAAATACATCAAAGGGTTGAAAGGCGCACTTCCGCATGACGCCACATATGTATTACTCATCGTATTTAACTTTAGCATTTAAAGAAAGACATACTCTATTTCAAAGGGAGCAGAGGCTCGTGCAAAAGGAACATCTTTGACTTTGACAATGTTTTTGTTCAGGAAGGATCAGTTGGGAATTTATCATTTGTAAGATATTCCTGCATGAACACAACAACCTCCAAACTGACCAGAAATGCATGGGAAGAGACAGCTATCCATCTTGACGGAGTCATGATTCAACCCCGTATGTATATGCTCCATAAATGTCGTCCAGCAAACCAACAATTGGGAACAAAAATGGAACAATTGGAACAACAAAAATGGAACAATTGATTTCCATCTGTGTGTGTGTGTGTGTGTGTGTGTGTGTGTGTGTGTGTGTGTGTGTGTGTGTATGTGAGACACCTTTCTTCTTCTTTTCCTTTCGGCTTTTCCCGTCAGGGGTCGCCACAGCGAATCAATGTCCTCCATCTAACCCGGTTTTGTGCATCCTCTACTCTCACACCAGCTGCCTTCATGTCCTCTTTGACAACATCCATAAACCTCCTCTTCGGTCTTCCTCTCGGTCTCCTGCCTGGCAGTTCAAGGCTCAGCATCCTTCTCCCGATATACTCACTCTCTCTCCTCTGGACATGTCCAAACCATCTCAGTCTGGCCTCTCTGACTTTCTCTGCAAAGCCTCTATAATGAGTTGTCCCTCTAATGTACTCATTCCTGATTCTATCTAATCTGGTCACTCCCAAAGAAAACCTCAACATCTTCAGCTCTGTTACCTCCAGCTATGTTTCCGGTCTTTTCTTCAGTGGCACTGTCTTCAGTAGCTGAAACCCTTCTATCACACATCACACCTGACATTTTTCGCCAGCCTCTGCAGCCTGCCTGGACACGCTTCTTCACCTCTTTTCCACACTCTCCATTGCTCTGGACAGTTGACCCCAAGTACTTAAAATCCTCCACCTTCTTTATCTCTTCTCCCTGTAGCATCACTCTTGCACTTGGATCCCTCTCATTTACACACATATTCCGTCTTGCTGCGACTGCTCTTCATTCCTCTCCTTTCGAGAGCATATCTCCACATCTCTAGTTTCTCCGCGACCTGTTCCCCGTTCTCGCGACAGATCACAACGTCATCTGCAAACATCATGGTCCAAGGAGATTCTTGTCTAACATCGTCTGTCAACCTGTCCATCACCATAGCAAACAAGAAGGGGCTCAGAGCTGACCCCTGGTGGAGTCCCACCTCCACCTTAAATTCCTCAGTCATACTGACAGCACACCTCACAACTGTCTAACAGTCATGATGTGTGTCATATCAGTCATGTCTTGCACCGCTCTGACATACTTTTCCGTCACTCCAGACTTCCTCATGCAATGCCACAGCTCTTCTCATCTCATCTCATCATACGCTTTCTCCAGATCTAAAAAGATACAAGGCAATTCCTTCTGACCTTCTCTGTACTTCTCTATCAGCATTCTTAAAGCAAACACTGCATCTGTCGTACTCTTTTTTGGCATGAAGCCATACTGCTGCTCAAAAATGTTCACTTCTGCTCTTAGTCTAGCTTCAACTACTCTTTCCCAGAGTTTCATTGTATGGCTCATCAACTTTATTCGTCTGTAGTTAGTACAACTCTGCACATCTCCTTTGTTCTTAAAAATGGGCACGAGTACACTTCGTCTCCATTCTTCAGGCATCTGTTCACCATCTCAGATCTTGTTGAATAACCCAGTCAGGAACACCACCGCCACCTCTCCAAGACACTTCCATACCTCGATTGGTAAATCATCAGGCCCGAGTGCCTTTCCTCCCTTCATCCTCTTCAGCGCCCTCCTCACTTAATCCTTGCTAATGTTTGCTATGTCTTGGTCCACAACAGTCACGTCTTCTACTCTTTGTTCCTTCTCATTTTCCTCATTCATCAATTCTTCAAAGTACTCTTTTCATCTTGCCATCACACAACTGGTTAATACATTGCCATCTCTATACCTAATCACCCGAACCTGCTGCAAGTCCTTACCATCTTTGTCTCTCTGTCTCGCCAGCCTGTAAAGATCAGTCTTGCCTTCCTTGCTGTTTGGCTTTTGCCACCTTTACTTTAACCGTACGCTGCATCTCCTTGTACTGCTGTCTCCTCTCGTCCGTCCTCTCAGTGTCCCACTTCTGAGACAGCTTTAGTGAAGTAAAATACTCAGTTTTGATACTGATACTGACACTTTGAGGGAGTTATTCATGTTACATCCAATCATCCATCTATTTTCTGATCCACTTTATCGGTTTAAGGGTCACGGAGAGTGCCAAAGCCCACACAGCTATCTTCAGGCAGTCGGCGGAGGACAGGACTCCGAACCAGCTACCGGCCAATCGCAGGGCACAGAGCGACGAACAGCCATCCATGCTCACACTTGCGCAAAGGAGTGTACAATCAGCCAGACATGCACGTTTTTGGAATGTGGGCGTAAACCAAATTATCTGGAGAAAACCCACAAGGTGGAAGCTGGAATCGAACCCTGTACCTCTGCAGTGTGATACTCATCAGTGCTCATCAGCCGACCACTGTGTCCTCCCGAATCATGCAATACAATACATCCTGATTTATATGACCACAACAGCTGAAGATGAAAGAGGAGACAATCAAAGTGTCCTTTCATCAGTGGATCATAATAAATAAAAACATTAAATTGAGTTTTAATTGACATTAATTGTAAATGCGCTTCCAAATTCACAATTTTACTTCATTTGATCAGATTATACCGCTAAAGAATAAAGATAATAATAAAGAATATTAACTATAGACTTCAGGTTGATATCCCCTAAAATGTATGCATTGCACCAAAACATGAGTTAGTGTTGGTCTATCAGATTTTTTTCAACAACTTTTGAGTTCTGTTTTGAATACCAAAATTGGATTCACTACAGTTCACGAATCCACGTAAGGTATTACAATCACGATAACTCAAACCACATTAAAGTGAGCAAAGCAAATTTGGAGAGAAAAAAAAGTGCTTTCTGTGTATCCTAAAAATTTAATGGAAAAAAAAGCTGTTTTGTCATTGGTTTCATGTCATCAGTCAAGATATTGACAGACACCCATCTGGTCAGATCACAGGCTACAGTACACTGCTGTCATTAATAAATATAACAATGGCTCTTCAGAGCCGTCCCTCCAAAGGCCAGTCACACGCCGAGCATGAGTTCTGAAGCACAATCGCCACTCTCATTGGCTTATCATTCCTGTGATCTTCACCATTACTATAATATTGGTGGTGTCCTGCAGCTGGGTAATCAGTTATTTTTTTTCTCTTAAATGTTTCAAACAGCAACGCAGAAGAGTTGCACAAGAAATAGCAAGAGCATTTTACAAAGAATTGAAAATGTTAGGGGTGGGAAAAAGTACTCCACTGGGCTAGTACTGGATTTTGCTGTGATTGCTTTAATGTGCAGCAAAGGATGCTACAGAGCATTTGAATATACATTTGGAGCTTGATGCACCGTTATGACAAATGAACACACAACCACAAATGTATGCCAGTTAACAACTGCTTTGGGATTTATTTTACAACTGAGAAAGAAAAGTAATAACCTAAGTGGTGCTAAAAACATTTCTTTGTTGCTGTTTCTTTTACAATAGTGTAGATAAAACATTGAAATGTATAGTCATTGTGCATCACCATTTCATGCATCAAATCGGATGCAATAATAATTAAAATCATTTCTGTAAACCAACCCAAATAAGCTGAAATTTGTATTTTCGTTAAAAAGAAAAAAAAGAAATTGTGTAACTCTACAGCATATATCTATGTACACAATCTTTTTTTTTTCATCATTTTACTACATAAAATGACAATATAAAAGTTTGAGAATGCACACACCTTAAGATACAAAGACTGCAGTCATTTAAAATGATGAGATATGTCTTCTGGGAATACTGACATTTCACTGGTAATCATTTACAAATGTTCTATTTACAGCTGAAAGCAACACCAGTAAATGAGCAAAAAAAAGTAATTGCAAGTAAATTTGACAATTGCTGATACTTCACAATAAGAGCTTTTTTTTAAGAAAACTTGCATAAAATGGCCACTTTTGACTCACCCACCAGAAGCAGCATTGCAGTTGTTCCAAATGTTCATATAACCGTTTTTAATACAGTAAATCAGTCCATTCTTTTTCAAAATATTTTAAGAACAGGAACCAATAATTATTTTTAGAAACGCAAAATTCAAAAGTCTAAGGTGCTACTTCAGTCTTTCGGGGTATCTTTAAATTGTTTTTGGTGTGTACATTTAGTCTTCTTGATGTCAAGTATAGTACAGATTTCCATTCTTCCAATGCATTTTTAATTTTATCATTGAGACAGCAGTTGTATTTTTGTCATGAGAATATTGAAATGTTTTTTTTTTAACCTTGATTCACGAAAATACATGCACAGATCAGACAAGCAGCATATAAATATCTTGGGTTTTAAAGTTTTTAAAAAATGGCAACATGAAAACAAACCAACATGGTCCAGTCAAGCAATCATTACAACAGAAAATAAGACTTTTTTTTTCTTGTGTTGGCTCAGTTCGGCCCAGTGCAGTAACTGTGAACAATGTAGTTTTAGTGCAATGAAATTCTAGTCAGTTCTACACTGTAGCTGTCTCTTCTCCTCGACACTCTCCTTAAACCGACTCCATTTTGTCTATTTTCTCGAGTTTCTCCAAAGCTGTAACAAACACCAGGTGGTCCTCGGGAGACTTGCCATGGGTTTTACTGAGGTGTAACTTGACTGCGTGTTTGCTGACAAATGTCCGATTGCAAAGTCTGCATTGGTATACCGAGCCAATGTCGTCCTCTGGCGCAGTCAAGGCTGACAGGGAACTGCCGAATGTCATTTTGTCCGTGATCACCTTTGAGGCAGCCTGCTGCTCCCGTAGGTGTTCAGCGGACAGCTTGGACAGGTCCTTCAAACTGAATCCCAAGTGAGATTCCAGGTGACTGATGTAGGAGGAGGGAGTCCTGAACTGGGAAGCACAGTCACCACAGAGGAACATAGGCTGGCACGAGTCCATGTTTTTGAGAAACTTGGTGCCACCAGTCCGTCTCAGCTGGTACTTGACATTAGCCAGCCAGTGGGATATGGTGGTCATGGAGAGGCCAGTGAACTTGCAGATGTGGACCCTTTCCTGAGGGCCCAGGTCAGTCATGGCGTAGCGGCCTTCTGGGGTCTCCCGTAGGCTGGAGGCAAACTGTGCTTGCAGGATAAGAAGATGCTGAGGATTCCAGTTGGACTGCCTCCCCTTTCTCTTTTGCACTGGGGAGAGATCTTCTAGAGCATCCTCAAATGCACTGCCATCAGCGTCTGATTTCTCCGAGATGGAGGAGGGCGTTGAGGATTTGGGAGTCAGTCGTCCGGTGAGGTTTTTTACCATATCTGAGATGTCCATGAGAGCATTCTCTCTCAAAGGGGAGGCAATCCTTTCCGGCATGCTCACTATAGGCTTGTTACCATTTACAATATTGTTGACTACACTAAAGCTGCTGTTGTTGTTGTTGTTGTTGTTAGCATTACTGTGCGCGCTCGACTTGTTTCTACTCAGGTCTATGGGTTGGTCATTGTTTTCATACAAAGCAAATTGGTTGATGGCCTCAGCGGTTTTGCCCTGAGGTGTTGGGTTGAAGGCTAGCTTTTTATCCATCATGCTGTTACTGATTTTGTAAAGCATGGACAGTGGGTCTGCTGCTGGGCTTACCGTTTTGGAGGCCTTTCCCAGGTGTGTGTTCATGATTGACTGGAGTGCACTGAGAGGATTGATAAATTGACTTTCTGGGGAGTGATCGGTAATGATGCCGACATTGTTGCCGTTAGTCACCGGTGATTGGCAGACTTCTGGGCTGTTCTTTGAATTATTGTGGGAGACAAAGTTTTCTTTCGGCTCCTTCTTGCAGATAACTTCAGCTTCGACACTGCCTGGGCTGGTACTTCTCATACCAGATGCCTTATCAGCAATCACGTCATTTAGAGAGGCCAGTTGCGCTCTCTGCTCCCTCATCGCAGGAGAGGGGGACTTAACCAGCGAAGGGGGCCGGGCCCGCTCTATGCTGACCATCTTCTCCTCCTTTTCTTTCTTTACGGCAGCAGCTTTACCCGTCACTTTCTCCACCAGCTCCTCCATGGCAGTGACATTGCTCCTGAGCGGAGTAGGCGAAGATGGGCTTCGAGGTGAGTGGATGACTGAACTGGGATCATTCACAAGGCCCCGAAGTCCACTGTTAAACATTGGCTGCATCTGGACACTCTGGATGCTGGGGGGTAGAACAGTAGTCGAGCTTTTTATTGCACTTTGCAGCTGATAAGCTGCATGAATGCTCGGGTATCCACCCCAAGTGGGAGTGCCTGTCTGAGCCTTGCTAATGGCGCTCGTCACCGTGTTTTCCAGGGATTTAAGAATATCTAGACCTTCTTTTGGAGTCTCTTCAAGATCTTCTTCTCTGAGATATTTATATGACGTGGCGTCAGTCTCGACTTTCTCGCCCGAGTCATCTCTCTCCTCCTTAATTTTTTTCTCCGCTGGCTCTCCACTTTCAAGTTTCTCATCCTCACTCGCTTCCCTCTTTTCTTCAGAGCCAGAGGAGAGGGCAGGGGACACGGGCTGTGACTTAATGTTTCCAGGTACAGGGAGCCTGGCGGTGGTAGGCGGCAGTGGGATTGATTGAATCTTCTCTTCCATCACAGGATCAAAAACCAGTTGTTTCCCTTTCTTGGATGCCGAATTTGTGACCTTCAAAAAATGACCCGTGACCATCATATGAGCGGTAAGCTGTTGCAGTGTATCATGAGAGCTACCACACTCCATGCATTTCAGGATCTGAGCTTTACGTGCTTCAAACTGCCATGTATAGCTGGCACCATTCTGGTAGCCGTAGCGATTGTTTGCCGTTACGTAGGGATTAGCTGCTGATTTGGTATCTTTGCTAATATCGGCAAGTGACAAATTGCCTCCTCCACCGCCGGTATGGACAGTTTCTGGAGAGCAAGGAGATAATATTGGATCTTGCGTGGCTCGTTTTTTAGTGGATGGGGGCACCAGTTTCGTGGCCAAGGCTGGCACTGGTTCTTTGAGAGGCACTTTCTGGTAATGCTTGGTTTTGATCATATGAACGCTGAGATCCTGGAGCGATTCAAACGAGTGGCCACAGTACATGCACTTTAGCACCTTCTGAGCATCCTCTTTGCCTTCCATCTCCATTAGGGAGCGTTTACGGGGCTTGGACCAGCGCTTTCCCTGATCCTCCTCTTTTTCTTTGTTGTCATCTCGATAGTGGCCAGTCTCATTCATGTGCACTGTCAAACCAACCAGGGTGTCATAGGCAGCGCTACAGTCTTTACAGCGGAATTTGCTTGCACCAGTGAAGACAGAGCCATAAAGCTTGTTGTTTTGACGGTAGAGTTGCACTGTGCTGAAAAGGCTAGGCTCTGGTAAAAGGTGGTAGGGGGTCTGCTGAAGAGTCTTTGCAAGTGCTGCTTGGTGCCAGTCATAGGCCACACCACTACCATTGTTAGTCCCGCCACTAGTGCTCCCGCCGCTTCCGGTTGCGTTCTGGATGCTAACAGCGCTAGCTGATGTGCCATTCGTGTTAACGGTTGTGGTGCCAGTGTGGCTAGCAGTGGTGATGGAACCCCTTCCATTGTGATGACTGGTGACTACCTTCACCCCGTTGCTCTTGTTTGTGGTCGTTGTGGTTGCTGTCGAAACTGGGGCAGAAGAGGCAGCTTCTGAGGTGATGAATGTACTGTTTACACCGCCAGCTGCAGCAGACTTGGATTTCAGGATATCCATTGTAATGCTGGACCAAGAGGCATCTGAAATGAGGTTTGCATAGACGGCTTTCATCTGAGCCAAGCTATCTTGGAAAGATAGGCCGTTGTTGGGTGAGAAGGGCAAGGTTGCTCCTTCCCTCTCTGGATCATCCCGAGAGGAGGTACTTTTGAAGTCTGGAAGTCTGTCACTGGTGTCGCTAAGCGGGGATCCATAGCCGGCATCGGGGTTGGTGCCATTGCTGAGGGGAGAGTCTCTGTAACTAGGTGGTTGGCCTCCTTCCACATCATCCTCTTCTTCATTGCACAGGAACTCAGTATCCTGGCAATCTAATGAGAGACCGTCATCCTGGAGGTGCTCGTCCTCCTCTTGAGTGGGTGCCTTCAGTTCATCTTCGGGCATATACGCTGTAGGTCAGACAGGAGACAAAAATTGGAGGGAAGAAATTCTATTAGCAAAGTGAAAGCGAGGATGCACAGTATTTTAAAGCTGAAGGTGGCAGAAATGACACAGATCTAAGACTCGGTGGAAAATGTTGCCCTTTAATTCTGAACCACGACAACTGCACGTCTGTCTCATGTATGCGTGCATGCATGACTTTATATTTTACACACATGTGGTTCTGAACCTGTGTGGTGAAAAAAACCCTCTAGGGGAATTATAAATCACTGTGCTTCTGACAGTTGTCCTTTTCCTACCCAACTCCCTATTCCTTCACACATGCCTCATGTTTCCTGGTAAATGGCTGGCTGTTTGGCCTTGTTAGTCAGCTGCATGCTTGCATGTCCAACTCCCTTTTTTCCACCTTGTTTTTCTACTCTCTAAGTTTTATTGCCTCTCAATCACCCAGTTCGTGAAGTTCAACTCCTCAAATGTTTAAACAATGCAACTGATGTGGTGATGGGGAAAAAAAGAAAACACTAATTGGAAGGTATTGCAGTTTTTCCTAACACAGTCAACAAAGCTTCAAGTCACTCCAATTTGAGATAATAAGCACATAAACTGACAAAACAATGTCATTCGAAAAAAAACTGCTCATGATTGTCAAGATGAGTATGGGGTAGACAACTGATGCATTGTAAAAACTGTACAAATATTGAAGAACATGAGCTAGGGATAGGGGCAAGATGTGTGTCTGTGTGGGTGCGCACATACACCGGTAGGGAACACACCACAAGCAACCATAAGCAAGAAAAACATGAAGGAAGTTTGGGGGGAAACGTGAATGAAAAGTAGACAGGGGGAATGAAGAACAAGTATGCATGAGGTGTTGGTTTTTCTAGGCGAGAAGGGGGAGTAATTCGAAATGGGAGAAAGAAAAAAAGAGAGGGTGAGAGAGGCAGGGAGACAGGAAAGACAGCCCTCCTAGCTTCTTCCTTTATCTCCTTCCTGCATGGTGAGATGTGTGTCCTAGATGCCAGTATCAATCTTTCCTGATGAAACAGATGTGCTGTCAGCTTCAAACGGCACGCTAACCTGTCATATCATAATCTAAGTGGACATAATACCTGATATATATACACTGGCACCATTTACTGCTGCCTGAGAGGAGATGGGTGGATGAGGTGGGGGATGTGAGCAGCTGCACCATACACTGTGACGATGTGATGATGTGCGTTTGAGCGTGTCAGTTTGGGAATGCACGTTAGTTTGCACGCTCAGCTTCGCAATGCAGGGCATACTTAGCTCTTCTTACAGGGCAAATGAAACTCCAACCACAATATTGTCTATAAATCGAGGGTGTGCTGCTAATACACCCTTCTCCAAATGAACAACTTACCTCCCCCTCTCAACACCCCAGTGCCTGACAGGATTTCACTGAAATGAGAGCACTAAAGGAGAACCTGGCTGTGCTTCAATCTCACTGACAGTTTCAGACTGAGACAGTTTCTAAAACTCCTGAAAATCCCTAACACAGCAGATTAGCATTATGTGATGTATTCTCTATAACACATCTGTAGTGTGTCTACAGTTAGGGTGCCTTCCCTTACCAACCTGCTTCCAGAGCATGAGGATGTCAATGCATCTCAGCTATTTAATATACAATGCAAACTGCAGGCTGGCTAGCCATTCATCACGAGTCCCATTCTACTGGTGGAACAACCTAGCTGAGTCACTCGCGTCAGCTGCGGAGCAAAAATAGCCAAAACCCAGTAGTTGGAGATATAGAAATCACATTGTCGGAAAGAGAAAGCGAAAAATATGCGGATGAGTGGCAAAACACACACTGCAATAAGGAGGGGCTTTGAGCGATGAGCAGGTCGCCAGGAAACCCTTTGACGATGCCTGTCAATCAATTTCTGTCCTGCCATGTTGTCATGGAAACTACAAAAGAGGGAGCTATCAAAAGCACTGAAACAAAAGACAAGCAGCAAGAGACATCTGTAAAAATCACAGGCAGTATCCAGATTGTTTTGGAGACCATAAATGTACATTAGTGATTAAACGCAGTTAAAGTTAGCCTGAAATAAATGATCTCTGCCTTGCCTTTGAAATGCTTGGCTGACAGAATGCTGAAATCTGAATCATCAATGCGGTAAAAAAAAGAGTTACCCATCAAACATGGATGTCTCAATCACTGCTGTTGAAAGATGTTTGACTGTAACTTGCTGTCGTTTTAACCCCCTTCCTTCTCTTTCCCCCAAAACCACCCCCGTGGATTTGTGTGCTGGACACACGTATGCAACATCACCGCAGTCGGAAGACGTAGGCTACGGATGGGCAAGGGCTGGCATCCCTGGCGGTTTGACTTGCACAGAGGGTGATGGCTGTGAGCAGGGCCATCTGCACGGGCACCAACGCGGTTGTCACTTTCACTTGGGAACGTGCCGCCATCAAGGAGACAGGCGGCAGTGTGGCCAAGAGAGTGCCACGACTCACTGTCACAAACTGCAGCGATCAAGCCCCGCCACCAGCCACTCTCACACCAACAGCAGTACGATATCATCTCAGTGCATTTCTGAGCTATAGTGTTCTATGCATATGGGCAATATGCTTTGAATAAAATGAGATATCAAATATGTGAAGGCCTAAAACAGGTGCAGTAGCCCCTGGGTGTCATAAAGGGCCCCTTCAAAGACATAACACATTATAAAATTGATAAATGAGGTTGCCCTTTCTCACGTGACAAAACACCGAACCAAAGGCTCAATGCCTGTAAGAGGCTAAAAGACAAAAGTGTTACTTTTCCTAGCTGTACGATTAATTATTACTCAAACTAAAAGGGAAGAAAATACATCCCTTATGCCTATTACAGTGAGAAGTATCATCACAAATGTGTCCTAACAATCTGTGCTGTGGCTCTGTAAAATCCTTCTTAAAGAGCAGACTGGGGAGATAGCAGGCAGTCCGACCATACAGACTGGACAGAGACAAAGACGTGTATTGTATTTGGCAGGGAACACCCTTCATCCTGTGTCAATATAAAATTGGGCTTCACAGTGTGACAACATGATAGAGCGAAGTAAAGAGCATCTTTCAAACATCCTCCCCCACACACAGTGACTTTTTTATAACGTGATTTCTGTAAATGCTACCAGATTGAATCCAAACAGAGTACGTGTCTGCAATGTGGCAAGGAGGCAAGCGGCAACACATCACTCCTTTTCAAAACTTTGCAATCTCTTTCCCACCCATCCGTGTTTTTCCTGTTTTCTCCCTTCTTTGCGGCGAGTCTGCTTGGTTGTTAAATCAATAACACTCTCTGTCAGACTCGCAGAGCTTCACCATTTGGCTGCTGTCAAATCCAAACAAACCAGATAAGAAAGGCAGAAAGCAGATGAAACAAGAGTGAAAAGAAAGAGATGAAACCAGTCAGCGTCTCCTCACCAGCGTCCTTTCTGCAACACCCGTTCTTCTATTTATTTGCACACATTTCTTTATTTATTTGATGTGCGTTTGCGAGGAAGGGGCAATCACAGCAGTCATTTGCAGCACTAATGTCCAATCACAGGTCCCTTCACTCATGTGATTTAGGCAGTGCAAGAGTGGCTTTGCTGAGCATAAGGCTGGTCGAAGTGGTTGTTGTGCGGCGGGACGGGGAGGGTTGCAGGCTGGGGCCGTTTAGGCCGGCCCTTAATAGGAAACTGGCAGTCTTATTCCTTTCCCCAGATTCTGTTTGTCACCCTGCTCTCCATTACATGCCTCCCAACACTGATGGCTTTGGACAGGAGCTGATCAAAAACCCATCGCTTGACCTCCACGTTGTGGCAGAATGAGCCGCGTGCCGCGTGGAGAGGATAGTAGGGGAGAGGGAGATAAGATTAAAAAAAAAACAAAAAGTTAAAAAAAGAGAAAGAGGAGGAGTTTTGTATGGCAGATAGAAGAGAGAGTGAAGCCCCGAGAAGGGTTGGAGGGGAGGGGTGATTGCTCTCGGACCGGGACAAGAGGGCTGTAAATAAAATGACATTATTATTTCCTTTGTCCCATCATGTAGAAAAGCCAATTATGGTAATGCTGCTGCCGGCGTGTCAGGGGGAATGTTGGGATGTGCTTCCTGTGAAGCGGCTAACATGATAGCCTTGGCCTGCTGAGGAACGCGGGCCTAATTGTGACAGGAGATTTAAAAAAACAAAGGCAGCGGGCAAGAGAGACAAGGGGACACAGATACGGAGAACACCACAAAGCCATACCGGGGCTTTGTTACGTCTGTACTATGAGAGAGGATCAGGTGTGCCATGGGAAATTATTCATTTTCACCACATCAGTCTGAAAGCTTTGTCTTCATGTACTACAAATAATGAACCTTTGTTTGTGGAAAAATTGAGACACGATTATCATAATTTAGTATTTTGGTTTGTCGTGTGGATGAGATTATTTGAATGCAAACTATATAATGTGGCTCATAAATGGTGGGGGAAACACTGACCTAAAAACAATATTTATGCTATTCTTTCTCTCTTGTAAAACATGACAAAAAATTGTCGAATGAAAAGACTCAATGAGGCGAAAATTTGAGAAAAAAAAAGTAATTTGATGATATGAATATGATTGTGCTATGCCCAATTCAGAGAAGCTTTCATGGTAAAAGTTCAGTAGTTCCGGATGTATATGCTGGTACTCTGTCACACCTGAACATTTGATTAGTTGAATTATGCAAAGATGAGAGTTACAGAGCCGGATATTGAGCGTGAAGGCGATGATTCACTTCTTGGCTGATCTGATCGTAGTTGTCTTCTCGTTGTGCAATCGGGGGCTCACCTTCAAGTAAAACCTCTGGTACTTTTCCCCAACACGCGCCTCCTTTCTCGTTTGATACCATCAACCTCTTGCGCTTCCCCAGAAGCGCTCACGTGAGCCTCCCCCCAAGTGCAATAATGGGAGAATATGGGCTCGACAGCACCTACAGCGCCCTAAATAACTCCCAACTTGATGTACCAATTTATCTTTTTCCCTCTCTCCGACCCATTTCAAATCACCTCTAGCCTGAGTTCAGCTCGGCAGATAGCAGAAGATGGGACATGTTATTCTGCACATACATCGGGCTGCATAAGGGACCTAAGCAGAAAGTGGTGAGCGAATGTGAATCAGCGCTGTGCAAGTAGGATTATTGCTGAAATTCTGCATTCCATTTATTATGCGAGCCACTCAACATCAATTTACGTAATTCAAATTGGGAATGAACTTTAATTTAAAATTATTCACCTTTAGTTTTTGTTGGCTAATATTCCACTCCATGTATTACACCAAGATTAAGAAAAGTCAAGGGTTATTTTTACTGATGATTCGGTGGATTGAAGCAAAAGAGATTTTCACAATAAGTCAGAGAATGGTCATCAAATGGGTGTAGTTTTATTTAATTTGAATGTTGCTGCACCGATGAACATTTTGTGTTTGGGTTGGTAGTGTCCTTTTACCAAGCATCTTCATCTTTATTAAGTTCGTAGCCTTGCTTGTTCTGTCGCCACAAGTGTACACAATCCAGTGTCTTATTGTGCCGGTGCCAAGCCTGGATAAATACTAGTGATGGGAATATGAGGCCTTATCAAAGCAGTGAGGCCTTCCACCCAAATGTTTCACTTTTTGGCCGATGCATCATTGGGCGTCGCTTGCTCTACTGCGGCATCATGTGTATAATAAATGTCATGACAGTGACAAAAGGCATGGAGTTGTGATGTGAATGTGCGTGTTACTTGAAAGAATAATTGATTGACTTTAGACATTGACACAAATACAAGGAACAAGACACACATTTCATTCATTTTGTTGAGGGAAAGAGGTTCTGTTGGTACCCAATCATGATCTGGTTGGCGACCAATGGGTGGCGCTGTCGGCCCCGCCTGCACCTGCACAGGTGCTAGTCGTCCCGATCAGCCACGTTCGGATAGGCGACCAACGGGTAGCGACGCCAGCCCTGCCTGCAGTCTCGCAGGTGCTGGTCATTTTAATCAGTGACACTTAAAAGGACTCACTGCACGACCATCCGGTGTCGGTTCATTGTTTGTTGCATGCTTTGTCTGCAATTGCATGCATTATATGCTGTGCATGTGTTTGTTTAACCTTGGCGGACTTTTACAATTGGTTTTCTTTTGATACTTTGTATTTTTTCCGTTCAGTTGATTATGATGTTTTACATTTTGTTCCTGATGACCTTTATTTTAATACAATTTGTCAAACAACCTCCTACTCACTTCTGCCTGCTTTTTGGGATCCGTACCCGCCATCACCACCGAGCAAAACGTGACACCTAAGTTCTTTAGAACAAAGTTTACACTTCACCTTTTAAAATATCAGCAAGTAGAATACATTAAAATGAGGGATACACCTTGTTATCACAGTGGTTTACATTATATATTCACACTGGTTATTGTAATTTGTACCCTTTTATCAGAGATCTGCTCAAAATGATCCCAGACAGGATGTTCTCTTCTTTCCCGTTGTGAACGATTCATACCTGGCAATTTATGTTTTCCCTGTATTTAATACATTTTTTAGCATTTCAAATAATGTATGGCATATTACAAATTTTATACGGGAAAAAAAATTGAACCCATTTTACAAAGACCATTTTGGCTCAAATCCTGCTTGTCTCAACTGCTGCCAATGACAATGTTGCCGCCGACCGCTACTATTGTCACGGCAAACCTGCAAAAGTAATCCTCAATTGTGTATATAGATATATTTTTTAATCGCAGCGTACGGTCGGATTGATAATAGCATAACGTGCGCATGTGCGGTGAGCTGTCTGCATTTCCGCTTGTGTTTGTGTTTTTTTACCATTTCAAATAATGTACAGCGTACTGCAACTTTTATACGGGAATTGTAATCATTTATAAGAGCAGCTATTAGCCAATGTTGACAGGTATGGCATTGGACGTGGCTACAAGTGAAAGCGACCCACACTTCGCAAATTGTATCTTTACTCAGCACATGACTCGGTGCTTTGGCAGTCGCACATCACTAATAAATACAGAGGGTTGTGTCAGGAAGGGCATCTGAGGTAAAAGCTTGGTCAAAACAAACATGTGAATCAAACCTCTGAAGAACACTGATTCACTGTAGCGACCCCTCAAGTGAAAAGCAGAAGGGAAAAGAAGAAGACGTTCAGATATTTAGTAAAGCACCGGGAACAAACATTTGCTACTAGAGGTGCATAAAAGATTGTTTCAGAGAGCAAAGAAGGGAACATACGTGCAGATATTTAGTTCAGCACCGGGAACAACCATCTGCTACTAGAAGTGCATAAAAGATTGTTTCAGAGAGCAAAGAAGGGAACAAATACAAAATCTCCACGGGTTGCCAAGGGTTAATATCTTCACCAACTGCCATAATCGTACTCTGGGAAAGTCCTCCATCAGCTACTTGCTCACCTTGAATAAGAGCATCATGCTTAATATATCCATTGGGGCTTAGTGTTGGGAATACAGGACTGTAGGTCAAGCAGAAAGGGTCAGAGGTCAGACAGGTAGTCAGTGCTAAGCTTGTAGAGGTCACGCTCTCATGTAAATACATCAATTTGTCCCACAGACACCCTTCCGCCTGACCTCTAAAAAGTGAGCTATAGATTAACGGAAGCTCTGTCTTTGTTCATATGTTTGTGTGTAGTATATACAGGTGTGGAGTCTGCATCAGTTGTGTGTGTGTGTGTGTGTGTGTGTGTGTGTGTGTGTGTGTGTGTGTGTGTGTGTGTGTGTGTGTGTGTGTGTGTGTGTGTGTGTGTGTGTGTGTGCGCGCGCGCGCGCGCGTACGCGTGCGTGTGTGTGTGTGCGTGCATGCGTGTCCGTGCATGCGTGCACGTGTGTGAGGGAGAGAGAGGTCGAGTCAAGAAAAAGGTACTGCTGTTTTATTTATAGCATTGCCACTATTTATACTCAACTCAAAGATCAGTTTAGAGAAGCTGCGTGTGGGCCATTGCCAAGATCACTCTCAATTGCACAGGGCACATGCACACCACCACACATGCACACACACTAGAAGGCACATGAATACTGTAGTTCAGGGGTCGGGAACCTTTTTGACTAAGAGTGCCATAAAAGTAAAATATTTAGAAATGTTTTTCAGCGAGAGCCATACGCACGCGCGCGCGCACATACAAACGCTCGCGTGCGCACATACAAACGCTCGTGTGCGCGCGCACACACACACGCGCGGCCACTTTTCAACAAAATATCAGAATGTATTATTTAAAATAACTTTGTGATAGTACTCACCGTTAACATGGATGGTTTTCCGTTCCTCGTGTTTGGTAAAAATCCAGGAAAACGATCGGAATGAAATTCAATTTGCCTGTCCAGAGGCGAAGTTACTGCTAGCTAGCCTGCACACTGCTCATAAGCTTCCACACTTGCTATCTGCAATCTATTTCTCGCAGAAGTATGTTGATGCTAACGTTAACATCGGGCTTGTTAAAATGTCATTGACATTCGACTGTTTCATCGATGGTATTGTGTCATTGCAAATTAGAATCAGAACACTTTCTCTCCTCTAATGCTCCGGTGCATTCACACTGAAATGCACAAGTTGGGCTCATTTAAAGGGACGTTTACCTGTTTCAACATGACGGCCACTATCATCCAATCAACATGGCGCTTTCGGCCATTCTCGGTCAGTGTCATCCAATCAAAATTGCGCTTTCCGCCAACTGCAGCCCCACGGGAAATGAACGGCGAAAAAAACAACAATATGTATTACAATATGTAATATTTATCGGCGACCCATATGCAATCATCAAAAGAGCCATATATGGCTCGCGAGCCATAGGTTCCCGACCCCTGCTGTAGTTGAATGACTAAACATGTTTGTAGTCAATGATAATGTGATAAAAGTTGCTTTACAAATGTGATTGATATTCAAACCAATTTTTTTTCTCATTTACTTTTTTGCCACAGAAGAGTCTCAGGCAAAGACATATTTTGACAGAATGCCATAGAAACAACAACAAAAACCACAGCCAATGAAACCAGCTGGTCCAATCGTATGTTCAAGAGCATGCCGTGTTGTGAGAAACATAACTGTAAGCGCCCCCCCAAAAAGGAAGAATTTTTCTAATTGACTCTCCTGTTTGATTCATTCTTTGGTTAGATTGAAGATGAAATTTGCATATTTTTAAGTTTAGGTTTTGCTTGAGATAAAATGCTCCCACACGTTTGTACCATATGCCCGCCCCATAGACACTCAGGCACAAATTTCCCCATTGTGGGACGATTAAAGGCTTTCTGATTCTTTCTGATTCTGAAGCGCTCAAGGACATCTGCATAATTGCACATTTGTTGACCCAAAAATACTGCTAATGGTCACTTAATGATATTCAGCACTAACTGTACAACTGTTAAAGTATTGTATTCTGCGACTGATAGTTTTAGCTTTACCTGATACTTTGCACATTATTAGTACCAAGGCACAACAGTACACTTATATATAAGATGTCCTTCCATATTTTTTGTCATGTCCTTGTTTAAGATTATACTAGTGCAGACTGTACTACGGGAGACATATTCCTTGTGTGTTCAACATACTTGGCCAATAAAGATGATTCCGATTCTGATATTGCATCATGATATTAGTGCAAGTTGAAAATTGAACAATAAAGTTGTCAACACACATTTATTGTTGGCATATTATTTAACATGACTCACAGCAGTGACGTGCAGTCAGGGGAGGCAGGTGAGGCCGTGTCATCATGGAAATATCAAATGAAAAAATAAATTCAACAGTGATATTTATTTCGTCATTTTTACTTTAAAATTCTTGTCCATTTAACTTCACCAATTGTTTTTTCAAAATCACTGAATTTTCACATTTACCGTTCAAATACTAAGTAGGGACGAGAGGTGAGGCAGCAGCCGGCTGAGCAGCCGACTGAGCCTTTGTGCAATGATTTTGCTAACTGTGCTGGCTTGCTCTGCAGTGAGACTGCATTGCTGTCCCTCTGCATATCGCTATTAAAGTGTTCAAACACTTTTAGTATTTGAACTAAATTTCTACAGTTTAGCTGGTGTATATAATGTACACTCACTGTACATTATAAACACTGTACTACAGTGGTTATTTTAATTTGTTTTTATCAAAATTGTGTGCATAGGTGAGGCACATGACAGGGGGCGCTGGTGATTCCAGAGATTCTTGCGACTCCTCGGCTGCAGAATAATAGAATTAGTGACAGCGAGCTACAGTAAACAGTTAGCAAGTTAAGTGCAACCATCCAGTCATTTTTTCGTGTTGCTTGGCCTTATTTTCAGAACGGTGGATTATATATCTAAATTGAAAGAAAATTGAAAGAATTTTCTAAACTGAACTTTCAATCGAAGCAGGAGATAATAATTAAAGGAAGACCAACACCGGACTGTATAGCTCACAAACGGTGAGGGATGGATGTAAATCTCCTGGACAGCTTCTCAGCTTTTTGGCCCAGAAGTATCTCATTGAAACTATTTCCGAGGCGACAAAGTTGCATGGACTTCATTTATAAGTAAAGGTAACACGATAATAACGTTTTTTTTTAATTATTTTTTTCTATGCTACAGTTTATATATATAAAGAATGCTGACATGACATTTTAAACATTAAAGAGCCAGGCAGACAGAGAGAAAGTGACAAAACACACACACGAAAGGGAGATGACAGAGCTTGAAACAAAAAACAAAAGTGTGAGAGAGTAAGAACAGTGAGAAAATGGATAGAACACAGTTAAAATATCCCATCAATCAGGCTCCACAAATAACCTGCACAAGTCATCTTTACACTTGATGCAAAAAGCTATCAACCCAGCTAAACAGATCACAATTGATGAAGAACTAGATACAATTATCACAGCGAAAGCACCTACAAGGGATCATTCCTCAAGATGGTGAAAGAAGCCTATGCTCCTCATCAAGTGTTTAATGCTGAGGAAACCGGACACTTCATTCGATCAAGCCATTAACGACCATCACAAAGGTAAATAAAATGGCTTTATTGTACAGTACAGTTTATTTCTTTCATCATAATACGAGAGCACATGTATTATACATAAAATAAGGTATATTTTGTGTAATTTTAAGGCTTAGAAAATTAAAAAGTAGAACATTATGTTTTATCGGGACCGGGGAACGGATTATTCTCATTTTAATGGTTTCCTATGAGAATTATTTTTTGGGATACACACTTTTCGCCTTACACACTCTGTCTGGGAACCAATTAAGTTCGTAAGCCAAGGTTCCACTGTATATGGATATATGTGTGTGTGTATGTGTGTGTGTGTGCGTGTGTGTGTGTGCGTGTGCGTGTGTGTGCGTGTGTGTGCTTGTGTGTTTAAATGATTCTTCTTTTCCTTTCGGCTTTTGCCTTCAGGGGTTGCCACAGCAAATCAGTGTCGTTCATCTTCAGGTTTGGTTCACGTTTGTTTTGGTCAAGCTTTTATGTCGGATGCCCTTCCTGGCACAACCCTCTGTATTTATCCGGGCTTGATACCGGCACAATAAGACATTGGCTCGTGTCCCCTTGTGGCTACAGAACAAGCAATCCTATGAATGTATTAAAGATGAAGATGATTCTAATCTAATGTATGGAGGCACTGGACTTGGAAGACTAGATACAAAAAAAAAAAAAAAAAAAACATGATTGTGTATCAAGTCAACTTCAACTTTAAGCATGGCTAACTGCTACTATTTTCTCATTGACAAACATCTTATTTGTGTACTCTTGACAATTGCTGACTGTCACCTTTTTAACCAGATATTTTTGATCAGAGAATGTCCACTAAAAAAGCAAAATCAGTCAAGATCACACAAGTTCCACAATCATGTTTTTTTTGCTTGAAGCAAGCATTAAAAATAATCATGCGGATTAGTAATGTTGAGTCGTCAACGAAATGGGGAACGTCACAAATACAGGTATATGTACAAGCCAAGCACACACACGCGCATGCATGCACGAGTGCACACACAGACCCACACACTCACTCACTCACACACTCACTCACACACACACACACACACACACACACACACACACACACACACACACACACACACACACACACACACACACACACACACACACACACACACACACACACACACAAACATAAACACGATGCTGCAAGCACAGCGTCTTCTTTTTCACAAGTCTACATTTTTTTTTTTTTTAGCCCACACTGACTGAGTGCTATTCACAGAGTACGGTACAGGAGGGTTTAACATGCTGGCGATCAATACCGTGAACCTTCAGCAATCGATAGGAATTCATCTGGCTTTTTTTTACATGTTCATTCTCACTCACTCGCACCATGTACAAAGCCACAGTAGTTCAATACATAAATAAACAGGCAGACATACCCATAACCACAGAAAGCAGTTATACACACCTGAATATCTGCAACGTCTCAGGGCAACCGCAGGTTCACTAAAACAGTCAGGATTTTTTTAGCATACCATCCTGGTCTTCCATGCATAACAAGGCTTGTATAATTAAACAATACATTTCGGGGTGCTCCTTGAATTACCACAGACAGTGTAAGTAGGCAGCAGAGTAAACAAACAGCTATGAAGTGAATTAAGAAAAACACAGATCAATGAAAATATTTGATTTGAAGAAAAAAGTAAACTCCACGTCTAAAGTGAGAATAATATGCATGTCGCCCCTCCTTTTCCAATAAAGGTTTCGAGTAATACAGGCCTTCTGCAACACAGGAGGAGGAATAAGCATTGTAAGATTATCAATGGGAGGATGACTGTGCATACATATGTATACTGTATCTGCATGCAAGGGGTGGAAGGCTATTTAAATGTGTGTTGAAACATTTTTCGCTATTTGGGTTCAACAGTAGGCATATTATATTTGGATGTTAGTGTATGAATGGCTGGTTCTGCATGTGTTAGCGCACACCGGTAGATTTCAGGTCAACGTCAACATGCAGGCCTGCTTCCCAGCAGCTCAGCTAATTACGCAAGAGCCCCGAAGGCCACTTAGAACAGGTTAGTTAATTAACAAACAGACTGATTGCAGATTAATTGAGAGGTGTTCCTAATCTCCTCCCCCCCCTAAACACAATGACAAATGCTAACTGGTGCTAATTAGGTCGATATGAAAGAGCGGATGTTGTATTTACAATTGTAGTGGCTCATATGACTTTAAGATGAAATATAGATGCCTTTCATATCCATCTATCCATTCTCTGCACTCCTTATTCTCACGAGAATCACGGGTGTGCTGCACCCGATTGCGGCGTTCAAGCAGTATGCACCGGGCACCAAACTGCAACTCAACAACCATTTATCCTTGAATACAGACCTATGGTCAATTTTGAGAAATCACTGAACCTACTAGGCATGCGTGTGTAATCTTGGAGGTAATGAAAGTACATTGAGAAAATCCACCCCGACACATGCAAGAACAGACAAACTCAACACAGTGAGATCAAAGCCCGGATTGTGTGAGGCAGAAGCTCGAACAGTAGGCCGTCATTCTAATAAACTATGACAATCAGAAGAACAAATATATTCTTTAAAATAACTTCAATTAGAGCATATGGGGATAGCACAATCCCCAAATTTCCTGGCTCATAAGGGCATCGCATTATGTGTGCCTGTGACCTTTTGATGGCCTATATGGCTGAGTTCATGTCTGCTTCCTTGTACTAGTATAGGTCATGAAACCTGAAACAGCTTCAACACAATGGGCTACGACAGATTACCGCGGCAAACACAGGCAAGAGGTCCCTCAGGGGTCTGATCCTGCATCCATCTATGTGATGACTGTCTATGGGAAATACACAAGCCCCCCACCCCATCCCTCTCAAACCTCCTCTCTTTCTCTCTCATTCGCCACAAAACTGCTTGCTGTTCTGGAGATACTGTATTGGCTGCATTGATTCGGGGTTGGAGAAATGGAGAACTGGTGATTCAATTAGTTAAACAAAATATTTGATATTATGCACATCAGAGGTGGAGAGTGAAAAAAAGTACGACCTGAAGGGTTCAAACCGAGATTCCAAGTCAGAAGCATCTGACTGTGAGGCAGGCATATTTCACATTCATGGGTCTTAACAGCATAATTGACAGGTCGAGTCATAGTCGAGTCAATAGATTGCACAGTTTTGCCAAATAAAACGGTGGATGATTGTGAGGTTCTTATTTCTTTGCTTGTAGCTTTAACTGAAAGCCTCAGATTATTTTTTGATGCCAGTTGCTCCTGCTCTCGCGTGTGACACATTTCTTGGCACACTGACCTTGGAACTGTTCCTCGTGGTGTTGTCATATGATGGACTGCTGTTGGATGGCAATCCAACAACATTTTCTGGTTCAACAAAGATTTTGATTGATTGATTTATATTGCCCTTTTATATGCCACACATGTGAACAAACACACACAAAAAATCAATCATACACTTCCACATTTTTAACTGTGCCCTGCTAAAAACTCACATTCATTTCACTTTTCAACCTTTGACCTCGATCATACCTCCTTTTAACAAGCATATACGCTTTGTCTGTGCATTCCTTTCTTCACTACCACCTGCGTGTTTTTCAATCCCGCAACACCTGATTACATACACCAACAACAAATACACCCTCAAGCACACACAAATCTCAGGACACAAACACATTCACTAAAGACACACACACACACACACACACACACACACACACACACACACACACACACACACACACACACACACACACACACACACACACACACACACACACACACACACGCACACACACACACACACACAAACACCATCCATGACAAGACAACAGCCAGCAGCAGCTGCTTCCATCTCCTAGCAACGGCCAGCCTGATACATGACCCAACGATGGATAATTACCGTAAATCACCACAGCTCACACACTAAAAGGGAGGTAGAGGTAGGAGAACAGAAGAAAGAATGGAAAACAAGGGCATAGGGATGGAGGGAGGGAGCTATGGAGGGACGATTTCAGAAATCTTGGGCTTTGACTGGTCATGTGTGCACCCAAGCACCTTGAATAGCTAAAATTAATTTGCCTTTTGAAACACACTCATTCTGTCATTGGTGCGCAAAAGTGCTCTGTCACATAAAGTGTGAACACACAAAATACATCCATGCATAACTGCAGTTGAAAATCAATCACTTTGTTTGAATGGTGTGCCACACGCAGGAAGAAAAAAAGGTCCACCTGCAGCTGCACTGGGGGTATTATCACTGTAATCTGAACCTGTAGGCTAGCCTCCTACTGAAGCTGTGTCCGTCCATCCATTCAGCTCTTTCATAAGCAGGTGCCAATCAAAGGGCAGACGGTGCTGACAGGTGAGAGAAACAGCTGCACGGCTAAAAAAATACATTGCCATGATAATTGGTATGGTTTCATTTGTCAGTGTAGCATTTTAGAAGGGGTTCATTTGATAAGCTTCAAATTTCCTTTGGTCCAACTGCATTTAATTCATCTCAACTGGATCCTGCTCTTATTTTCAAAAGAATGAGGGTCTAAATTGAAAACTTGAATTGAGAAAAATTCCACTTGTAACATGTCATTGACTGTTTTTTTTTGTCCGTATTTTCCTTCGTCACCCACCGTCTCTTTCCTATTTCTTTTCTTTCGCCGTGTGAGTCTTGGCTACGGCAGACATTTGATCTGGCTATCTCGTGATAGATTGACAGGTAATGAGGAGGTTGAAGGGGCGACAGAGACAGGAGCAGGTGTTCAGCACAGTCTTTTTGGCCAGCGCTAAGCTGCCACGTCCTTCACTCCCGCACCTCTCCGCGCCATTCTTCTTCGTGGCTCACTTATTAAATTATTCCTCTCCTTTCCTTTCCTACCTTCTCATCCCTTTCTCTTCCTGAGCGAAGAGGACGATGCAATCCATCACACAATGACATGTTTGGACATGGACTGTCTTTTTAAGAAGAGAAAAAAGAAGAGAGCTGCAGAAATAAATAGATAAATGAACACAGAGTCCCATAACAGAGGGAAACTAGGGCTTCAACTGGTTTATTTATACTTTCAAGGAGAGATGGGTGCATAGCATTCAATGAAGATGAAACTTGTTGAATCCGTTCAAACACATAATTATGTATGCCCTCATCAAGAACAAGATGCTCCACAAAAAAATAAAATAAAATGAGCATTAATAACTTTTTAATTATGTTGACGATTTGGAATATAGAACCAACTGCGTGTTGTCTCAGCTGGCGCTCTTCCTGACCTGTTTCAGTCCTGCTGACTATGCACTGCTCAGTGTCATAGCTCACCAACTAAGCATGCAGGTGGAGTGCAGAAAACAGTTTAGTGAGAGCAGATGTCTGACAAGAACGAAAAGGAAGGATAGATGACATCAAAAAGATCAAGCGAGGGGAAAAAAGTATTTTCCAACAGTGATGTCATTCAAGTTTGCTACTCTGAATTTCAAGCTTGCTTGCTTTATTTACAAGAGGAATGGCAAGTCAGCCAAGCCCTGTAGCATTAATCTATCGTGAATGCAGGAAAGGAAGAGCGTGATCTGTTGTCAAAAATGTAAAGACAGAAGTGCCAAAAAACAATATTGAGGGTCATAACTCCCATCTCTCTGGTTCCAACACTAAAGGGCAAGCCACTCTCGTAAATCAGCAGGCCAGAGGAGGCACACAGACTCAAGTGGGAAGCATTTAGATGTTTCTTCAAGCATTCCTGAGAGGTGAACAGTGTAAGCAGTTATATCAACATAATAGTTCAAACACTTGAGATTGATGAAGAATGTTGATTACATTCCACATGATGGATGCAATGGATTCACTGCCGTAAAGGACTTTTATGACGCAAAGTGGGAGTTTGTATACAAATATAGATTTTATCAATGTTTGCCCCTATAATCTGCACACCAACAAATTGATTTCTTGTTGAAATCCAGCACCTAGGCAACTTACTTTCTCATTCATAGTTATTTAAATGCTGCATCCCTAACTCATCAAATATGTTCTTAAATTATTACAAAGAAAGCCAGATAAGAGTGTGCTGAATTAAAAAGGAAGGTGCCTAGCTTAAAATGAGCCCTCCCCGATTGTCAGCGTTCTCAAAGAAAACCTGCCATGTGGGGGGTGGGGAGGAAGCAAAAAATGCCACTGATGCACAATCATATTCAAACACACTTTGCCATCATTTAGGAACTCTAATACACACAACGACACACACACAAACACACACACACACCTATACGCACTTTTTAAGCCCCTCGCTTGGCATCAGCTGTCACGCAACCTGTCTTGGAAAACTAAGCAGAGACAGACGCTGTCAACTTAGAGTGCCTCAAATGCCCACAAAAAAAGGCAGAGGAGAAATCAGGCCTGTCGGTCGGTATAATTTGCACTAATCCTTCATGGGAGATAGTAAAGTCTATGGCATATCTGTCTAATAGCATCAGTCTCCGGCAGGTTCTAATCTCATATTTAGACCCGTTTCCATCAGACTGACGACAAAAGCACCAGCGTATAGTGTGATTACCCTCTTCTTTTTCTTGTTCTTTTACATTTCTGCATGACTTGCCTTCTGATGGCAGTGAATGTTTGAAAAAAGAAGCAAAACTTCATCTCTTAGAAGGAAAGTCATTGCAGGCAACTCTAAAACAGGTAGATTGAGGGGCACGCAGTAAAATAGCTGGCGATGCACTCAAAGTGGAAAGCTGCTGAGGCCTGCACGCAGAATCATGCATGTGCACATTCATAAAAACACAGGATTTGCATGCAATTGCAAACACACATGCACCCGAACACACACACACACACACACACATGCACGCACACACACACACACACACACACACACACACATACAGACACAAACACACACATCTTTTCAGAGCATTTACAACCTGTGGTGCATTTACAACCTGTGGTGTTTGTCCTGCTCTGCTGGCTGCTTTACCATGTGCATTTGAATGTGGACTGGAGTGTATCCCTCTTTTAGGCAGCACCATAAAAAAGACACACACAATGAGGGCTCTTTTCAGTCGAGTGGGGGTTGGGAAGCACCTCCAAAACTGCCACAGTGCTTTAACTTGCGTCACAATGAGATGCTAAGCCTTTCTAAATAATACGAGATTACTCAAAGATGACAAAAAGAATGGAAACAAACTGCACAACTGCCCCTTAGGAGCAGCTTTTTTCTACAACTGTTTGCCTGTATGCGCGTCTGAGTCTGACGAAAGAAGGGAATCAAAAAGTGGGGGCAGTCATGCAAAGATCCTAATGAATCCGTAAATCAGAGTCCGATGAGAACAGACTCCGAAGGGAGATCACATCACTGGAGATCAATGCAGACAGCACAGCACAACACAGCGCACTCACATACATAAATGCGCGTGCACGCAGGCACATATGCACACACTGACATATACACACACACACATGTGCACACACACACTAATATAAAGACGCCAGACGCAAACATATGCCAGAATTCACAAGTGAGGCTGACTTACAGACGTACAAGCGAGTACATGTGCATACGTGCAAGGAGACCAAGCCCCCACTGTAATTTCCAAGCTATTAAATTGTGTCCATGTTGTTCCACTCGAACCCATCAATGGGTGCAAGAATCCCACCTTTTTTGTTCAACTCTCAGCTCATCGGAATCACATCGATGGTGATGTGTGGTGGAAAAACTCTGATACCCAGTCTCATTTAAGATAAATGGTGTCTTGCAAAACCCAAACGGTTACATCGACACACACAAAAGAATGCACATGTTTGGCCCTAACACAATCCCAATATTTTGTAAACTGCTTCAGAAAAGATGCAAAGCCATTAGAATATTCAAATGCTGTCAGCTCCTTTGAAAAAAAACTACAAATAGGTTGAGTATAAGACCACCAACTCTAGCATCCCATTGGCGTAATCATTGTACCACCACCCAAATTATCATGTGTCTGGAGACCCCCAAAATAGCATGTCTGTTCAAACAGTAACACTGTATCCTCAAAGACAGGAAACCATTATCCACATTTGATTGGTCATTCAGAAATACAAATGACATAAGTGAAGTGACCAAGAGTATAGATTGTGAATTTACCAAATTGTCGTGTATAACGTTAAAATACTTTTAGTCTGAAGTTTCTAAATCTAACGCAATGTTTTACTGCACTCTGGACAGAAAGCTTTTCTTGGACGTCATACGTGTGAAAGAGTCACTTTTGGAACTCTCACTCGATACACAACCTTGGGTTTTGTGTACAAAAGAGGGGGCGGGAAGAATTTAGTAGACTGAGACAGAGAAAGTCTCAAGGAATGAACTATTCATGACCTCTACGAAGGGTCAGGAATCGGTGATACTGCCACTGAATATTCACCTCAGTGAAATATAACTGCTTTTAACCCCCGTGGACAAAAAAGGGAAACATTTAGACAGGTGAGAAGGCTCCATCGTCAATTAGGGTTTTGCCCCCCTTTCCTGTCTGGACCTCATGCTGCTCAAAATTTGATTGTTAAATCCTAAACAAAGGCTCTGATAGTTTCTGCAGAAGCTCTTTGAAGTTTCGGTCCTGTAAACTGTGAGAATTACAATTGCATTGTACTAGATTTGTGTGATTAGAAGTTATATTTAATTTTTTTTCCAAAATGTACATCTTTAAAAAAAACGGATTGAGGTGGTGTAATATACATGAGTATAAGTGAATCCTTTTTTTCCCTGAAAATCAACATTTCTGTAGTCCCAACAAGTCCAGCTCCACGCCTGAAGGGCCACTGTCCTGCCTGTTTTATATCTGAACATGCTACAACACACATGATTCAGATGATCAGCTCATCAACCAACTCTGAAGCAGAATCAAAACGGTTCTGATGATTCGAATCAGGGCCGTTGCTCCTGGGAGAGCTGGAAAAAAGGCAGGACAGCGGCCCTTGAGGACCGACTTTGGACACCCCTGCTGTCGTCCTTCAGAAATGGGAATGGATTATCTTTTGCGATACAAAAGATCTGCTTTTACTTTTGAAAACACAGACTGAAATAGTAACATAATCAGTTAAATAAATATTGTTTTGAAATCATTATACAAGACCAAAACACTAATACAGTAAAGTCTCGTTATATCGATATTCCCGGGAGTCTGAAAAAAATATCGATATAACCGGACTATCGATATATCCGATCCTGCGGCATGTAAATTTTCTCCTTGCGTTCATAGAAATAGTATCGTAATAAGCAGTACTATCGATATAACCAATATCGATATAACGAGACTTTACTGTAAATGGTCCATAAGCGGTAATCTAGGGGAAAACTGTACTGTAATACACCGAAATGCCAATTAAAATGTAAAATGACCATTTAATTATGTAAACTGATCATTCAATTAATTGAGACAAAATCAATTGAATAATCAATTCCAGGAGGCCCGATGGTTGAGTGGTTAACGTGTCGAACTCAGTGCAGACCAGAGGTCCGGATTTCGATTTCAGCATGTTCTCCACATGCCTCTGTGGGATTTCTCTGCCAACTAGGTTTTCCTACCACATTCCAAAAACATCCATGGCGGGTTAATGGAGCACTGTATCAGGGTCACCCAACCTATTGTTTGGATCGATCCATAGCCCGCAAACAAATCGATAAAAAACAGATAGTCCAGAAGTCCAAGATGGTGTCCGAGTAGGCAGCTGTCAAAGTGCTCTCTCGAGCCTTGCTTGTTCTGTTGTTTTTGTGTTTTCTTTTGTTACTTTGAGTTGTTGTGCGTAGTGTGGAACCCTTCAAAAAATGTTTTAGCAGTTGTATACGGAAATAAAATAACTTTTACAGTAAAGTCTCGTTATATCGATATTCAAGGGAGTCCGAAAAAATATCGATATAACCGGGACTATCGATATATCCGATCATGTGCCGAACTGCATTAAACAAAAGCCGCCAAAAGAGGGCAGCCAAGCGCCATATAAGAAACGGAGCTGGCCATTAGCTCCCTTTTTTTTTTGGGTGAGAGATGTTCCCCCAATGTTGCCTCAAAATGGCACATATAATTCTTTAATGATTGTAAACATGTATGCTTTAATCTTCAGAACTACAGTGTATTTGAAACATATTCATAACTGGATGTGTAACAAGAAAGCTTATCCGAATCTGAAGCCATTGTTTGGATTCACAAGCAATGCAAGACGTCTTGGCGTGAAGTCATTTTTATTTGCATTTGAATAAAAAGTGACATCGGCTGTCCTTTAATAGACAGTATGGAATGTTAATAATTTTCAAAATCATCGCGCTTCAGCAGACAAAACAAGAAACATTGTTGCAAAAAACGATTGCATTCATATACAGTACAGTGGGCATGTACATAACACAACAGGGAAACTGCAACGCTTACATCTTACTGTATTATGTATACAATTTAAAAAAGTCATCAATCTTCTTCTGCTTCCCATTTTTACCTTTTAACACAAACACTTCAATCTCGTCTGCTACACACGAGCTAGCGTCTGAAAATGAAAATGGCTCTGCCACACGGGTGCTGGGCACGTAACCAAGTCACCTGACCAAGTCGACCAATGGCGCGACTGATGGCGTGACACGTAACCAAGACACGTGACCAAGTTGACCAATGGTGCGACCGATGGCGTGTCACATGACAAAGTCACCCGGCCAAGTCGACCAATAGCGCAACCGATGGCGGCTCATGTGACCAAGTCGACCAATGGCGCGACCGATGGCGGCTCACATAATAAGACACGTGACCAAGTTGACCAATGGCGCGACGGATATATCGATATAAACAACAAAAATGGCCGGCGGGGGATGAAAAGGAGCACCGTAATAACCGGATTATCTTAATAACCGGGTATCGTACTAAACGGTACTAATTATATATAAAAAGACTAGAAATGTGCAAGGGAAATGAAAATAGTATCGTAATAAGCGGTACTATCGATATAACCGATATCGATATAACGAGACTTTACTGTATATGAAAAGAGAAAATATCACTTTGGCGGAAAAAAAATTACAAAGCTTCCAACCAATTTGGCAAATTTCAGAAAATTCCCTTCCCTCATTTTCTGTTTACTGCCAATAAATTTAATTTCGATCCATCCTTACTTTGAATGGTAAGCACACTTCAATTCTTTCAGCCAGCAGTAACTGCACAACGTATGTTCCATGAGATTGCAAAATACTGTTTAACAGTGTTCCTACATTCATAATGACAGTAATGATTCTTGATTTAAAAGATGTACAAAAAAGAAATTGTTATTTTCTGAACCCTAGTCAAGAAAAGGAAAAGAGATGCCCATTTCACGGTAAGATCAGAGAATTGTCATCAAATGGCGACAATAGTTTTGCTATGTGTGAATGCTGTTGTGCCGATGACCATTTTGTGTTTGGGAGCCTTTTCCTGAGCATCTTCATCTTTATTAAGTTCATAGAAACGTCCAACACCTTCAAAGAAGTACAGATGACGGCTGAAGAAACCTTTTCATCGATAAATTCATCGAGTTGCTTGTTCTGTAGCCACAAGGTGACACAAGCCAGTGTCTTCTTGTGCCGGTCCTAAGCCCGGATAAATACAGAAGGTTATGTCAGGAAGGGCATCAGACGTAACAGCTTGGCCAAAACAAACATGTGAATCAAACCTCTGAAGATGGAGGACACTGATTTGCTGTGGCGACCCCTTGAAGGGAAAAGCCGAAAGGAAAAGAAGAAGATTCTTGGTTTTTACAGTAATAGACAGAAGCTAGTACCTGTGTTTCATTTAAGAGGAAGAGGCTTCCAAAAGAAAACTTTCTAGCCAGAGTCAGGGCTGTATGCAAGCGGCATTGGAGTGATGGATGAGAAGTGGCCTGCGCGCCTTTATAAAGATGGGGAATTTCACCATCATTTGTGAATAGATTGTGGATCCTGAGCTGTTTCACAGAAACTGGCATAATTGCTGAAGAGCCACATGGCAATGAGACTGACTGGCAATGATGGGAGGGAACATGGCATGTGTGATGATGAAATTGGTCATCTGTTGAGATTTGGACGCAGAAGATGAGGACTTGAATTTGTGAATTAAAAAGAAAATGTGAATACATTGTTCAATAATAGAATAAAGTACAGTGATACCTCGGTTCTCGACCATAATCCGTTCCAGAACCCTGTTCGAAAAGAGATTTGTTCAAACACCGAAACCATTTTTCCCATTACAAATAATGTAAATCGTTTTAATCCGTTCCAACACCCCGAATGTTTACCTTTTTAGTACAGTATTTTATACATTATTTTACGCATGAAATTACACATTAAAATGCTGACCAACACATAAAAAAAGCAATGTATATCTCAGGAAATGTTAAGCAAAATGGCAAAGACACAAATAACATATACATAAATGTAACCCAGGTTAATTGTACGTTCGTAAAGAAAAGAATTATGAATAGGATTTTTTACCTTTGTGGTGGTCAGCAGAAGGCGCAGGTGGACGGAGGAAGGACATTTATTGTTTGGAAGGCGAGTCCCTTTCCATAAAAACTTCGGGGAGCTCTTCTGTCTGAGGGGTGCTCACACGTTCAAATCTCTTTGCTACGGATGACTCGGCTACAGGATGTTTTTTTCTCTTAAAATATTTATCCAATGATACTTGCTCTCACTCCCATAGCCACATCACTAGATTTCACAGCCTTATTCTTTAATATCGTACTGATCGTAGATTTCGTCATGCTGTATTCCCTACCGGGGTGCTCAATGCGTCGATCGTGATCGACCAATCGATCTCCATGGTACTATCAGTAGATCGCAAGACAAGGTGATGTGACATTGTCAGGAACTGACGCTTAACAAATCAAGTGGAGTTCTTTTGAAAAGAACTCGACGTCAGCCAATCAGCCATCCCTTCATTTGATTGATACACTAGAGAACCAATCAAATGACATCTCATTGAGAGACTCACTGCGAGCTCAAACAACGCCCCTTCGTTGCAAAATGACGTAAGATAGAGTATAAAAAAGTGGAAGAGCTGGACCAAGTAAGAAGAAAAAACGTATCACTTTCATACGGAATGAGAGGATGACTTTTTTCACGATGACATTTTCAAGTGTGGTTGTCTCGTCTGCCAGTTATCAGAGTGAACTCAGGTAATGGCAAACAATTGACATAATTATGTGGTGTTGTGGCGGCTCGGTAGTCGAGTGGTTAGCACACCGGCTTCACAGTGCAGAGGTCGCCGGTTCGCGTCCCACCCCGGCCTCCCTGTGTGGAGTTTGCATGTTCTCCCTGGGCCCGTGTTGGTTTTCTCCGGGTCCTCCGGTTTCCTCCCACATCCCAAAAATATGCATGGCAGACAGATTGAACACTCTAAATTGTCCCTAGGTGTGAGTGTGAGAGTAACTGTTGTACGTCTTTGTGTGCCCTGCGATTGGCCGGCAAGCAATTCAGGGTGTCCCCGCCTCGTGCCCGAAGACAGCTGAGATAGGCTCCAGCACTCCCCGCGACCCTAATGAGGAATAAGCGGTACGGAAAATGGATGGATGGATGTTGTGTTGTGCAACATATACGGATATACATCAACATAAATTGCAATGATCTTCACTATATTTCTCAATAAATATAACGAGTAGATCATTTTGACTTGGTCATTTCAAATGTAGCTCCCTTGCTGAAAAAAGTGTGAGCACTCCTGCCCTAGCCAGATCAGGCACTCGCATACCTCCTTCATATTTTGCTATTATTTCTTTCTTAAATACAATAGTTGTACGCACTACTTTTTTTTTTACTTGTAGCAGCACTTACTTTCTTTGGAGGCATGATTAGGCGCTAAAACTCTTCGTACACCTATATTAAACGCGAGAGCAAAACGCAGCATGTCCGCAAGCGACAACAATTGGTCACGAAGTGAGCGATACGCCCGTACGCCGCTCAGCATCCCACCCTCGCGTACGCACTCACGCGTCATACCGGTGTTCGAAATCCGATTGTTGTTCGAACTACAAAGCAAGAATTTCTCAAATATTTTGTTCTGACTTCGATTTGTTCGAACTGTGAGTCGTTCGAAAACCGAGGTTCCACTGTACAAGCTAATCTAGCGTTTTATTCAACCCATTTTTTGTAAACCTTACGTTTTAGCATGCATGCGCTCTGTAACACGGTGTCCTATATGTATGAGTGATTTTTTTTCATTCATGAATCCTCACTAAGGCCGTGGGCATGCTCAAGCTTATACACTTGTCTTCAGGCAGTAGATGCTGGACACCCTGAACTGGTTGGCAAAAAGGATAAAAACAGACCATTATTCAGACTGGGACTTGCGGTATGGAAAGCATAGTCAGTTATAAAGTATTCTGATTCTTGCTTTCCTTGCAAACATTATGTATAATATGTGTGCAAGTCGGAAACAAACAACATCAGAGCCAGCATTTCCAGAACAGTAAACAAAGAAAAAACATCTCACTTGAATGCTTAAATGACTTTGATAATGCCTCGGATGAAGTTAACCCTGACAAGGATTGACAATGTGGATGGATGAAGGGCACAGATGAAAGGTGAGGGGGTGATGGATGAGAGGAAGCTGGGAGAAGTACAAATGCACGGTGCAAGATATTAAGTCAAAAAGCCGCACAAAGCATATGTCGAGGCTGAAATGACAAGTTGCTTTGGTAACAGTTGTTTACAAGGGGTGTTTCTGCATGTTTTGCAATCTAATGTGCTTTAACGGGCCATGTAGTACTCATTTGCATGGTCCTTCAAACCTCGAATAGAAGGCCAAGCAACCAGGGAGGCAGTAATCTTGTTATCAACAACTTTCTGGCAGGTGTGCAGAATGTCAATGTAAACTAAGAACGTTATGGAGGGTGCGTGACCAGAAAACAGCCAATAAAAATGACTTTTGGCAGATGTGTTTCTTGCACTCTAATGATAAAGTGATGTGTGTCATTAAGAAGACGTTATCCAATGTTTGTTTTTTTTTTTTGTAATATGAACTAGTTTGCCAAAGCAAAATGTTTTCAATATTCTTGGGATTGGACTGACAGGAAATTACTTCTATAATTGTGGGCTCACACTGTAGTCACTCACGAAGCATACTCAGGTACAGACAGTTGCAGTGAATCCAGAGCATGGGGATACACAACAGAGACTTTTTTTGGGCACCAAGCAAAGTGAACAGGGAGGGCCGAGGTTGTTGGTGGGAGGGGGCTGGGGGAGTAGTGAGAGAAAATGAGAAGCGTAAACGGCGAGGGCGGTATGAGGTTGTAGAGATGAGGGAGGAATGGAACAAGGGAGAGAGGGAGGGTTGAGTGTTGGAATGAACTCTCTCAGGCTTTGTGGTGCGCGTTTCCCAAGGCCCCCGCCTGGCCCCTTTGATAAATGACACATGTCATTCTGTCAGCTTGTGACACTGCAGCTGGGAGGCCCTGTGATGTATGGCTCTGCTGAAAAAGGAAATCAACTTTTTTCCGGCCTCTCTCTCCTTATCCGAATGTGTGTTTGCCTCTCTCGTCCCTTTTTTGCCGCTCTCTCTCCCCCCTCCCCTCACCCCAGGCCGAATGCAAGGCCTTTTTATATGAGGATTTAGGTTTCCCCTGGTCTAGTGAGCTCCCACCTCGCTCTTTCTACAGCAATAGAGAGGCATGCACAAAGCCAGGTTGAGGCCAGTTGATTTTCACAAGCAGCCATGAAAACACATTGCTATTATCATCCTGTATAAGGCTGAAACGTCGGCAAATGAGTCAACATTGCATTACAGTTGAACTCAGAATGTATTACTGAGACGGGGGACGTAAACAAAGTACTCAGTTTCTTGTTCAGCCAAGAGGTGAATAGGAAAGAGGACGCACACTGGGGGGAGGAGGGGTGTGGGTGGGCAAAAATTCCAGTTAAGCAGGATGACTAGTGTCTCCCACTGGGTCATCTGTCATCCATGTGTTTGACTGGAGGATGAACACATGCAGCTTAACTGTACTTGCGCACACACACGCACACACAGTCCCGCAGGAACTGAGAATGAACTTTGAAAAGTAAGCCATGCACACACACGAACAAGTATAAACATCAGCGCTTGAAAAACAAGAAAGAGCATGAAGCCTGCATCATCATTCTTCAAACGGAGAAAACACTGAGATGTTAGTGCAAAGTCATCCAGCCAATGAACCGGTCCCAAGAGGCCAACCCTCAACCGCCCTACTGGCAGACAGCCTATCACAGCAACCAACTGCCCTCTCCTCTCTCTCCTCTGTAAGCGCCACCCACACAATGGGTGGGCTTAAGTATAGTAAGAGCAATATCTGTCTTTCCTCTGCTTGTGTAAATACTTTCTGATTCATTCTCTGATCCGACCTTCCCTCAGTCCGACACACACACACACACACACACACACACACACACACACACACACACACACACACACACACACACACACACACGCACACACACACACACACACACACACACACACACAGTAAATCACAATTTCTCTCAATGGCTGACCTGTGATTGGTTCTGTGGGGATTTAACATCCAAAGAAGGAAATAGAAACTATACATAACAGGGGTATGTTTTGCAGTCTATTCACGCGAGACAACAATTTGGAGGACAATGGATGGCAAACATGCCATTCTTCTCGGTCCATCATCAACACAGTGGTACAACTGATTACAAATTAATTTGGTCTGGAAGAAATGTATAGAGATGCATTTTCCATGGTAATGCTCTAATCCATTCCAAGGTGATCCCCTGCATACGCCCACCAAAAAAAATCTGACATGGATCAAAATATTTACAAAAGAAATATGCTACTCATAGATTATTGCGCAATAAATTAGAGTTGTGCATAATCTAAAAAACTAAGAACAAATAATCCATAACGATGGTTATTTAACTTTTCTCTGCGTCCCTGCTGTTGTTTGCCCTCTCTAGTTCATGTTCTCTATCAGATATGTATTTTCTTCTCAGCAGTTTTGTAAAGAATTGATCCAATAATTTTTACTTTCAGTATTTTGGCTTTTAACGTTTTATAACAAAATATACATACAAAATCCAGTTAAAATTCCATTTTAAAAAAGGTTTGCTGAAAGACTCACTATTCAAACATCTAAACTGTCATTTTTAATATATACCATTGTAACTACCCATCCATCCATTTCCTGTTAAGCGTTATCTCCACATGGGTCGCGGGGGCCTTTCGCAGTTGTCCTCGGGCAGTAGCCAGGTGACACCTTGAACTGGTTGCCATTTGCACTGTATTGTCGACACACTAACCATTCCACTAACCAACCACTAACCACTAACCAAATCAGTGGGGCGCCTCCCTCCTAACTATACTGAACAAAAATAATATTAGTTTGTTTTCATCCAAATTCAAAAAAGTAAGCACTGCACAAATAGGTGGATGGACTTTTTGTGAAAAGTGTGCTTTTTTTTTTGCATTATTGTTGGGAATAACCGAGGTTGAAGATGACAAAATAATATCGCCTCACAGTGATGTCTCAGTATAAAAACACACATATAAAGTGAGCTGAGTAGGGGAATTAAATTAAACCAAAATGAGAAAGAGACAGCAAACAAAACAAGAAGGAATTCACAGACTTCACAGACTGTCCTGACTACGGCCACCTGGAGGTCATGACCTGTTCACGACCCCATCAGATGTCTTCCCTGGTCGGGGTAGGGGTTGTGTGCAGGTGGGGGGGGTGCAGATAGGGGGTGGGAAAAACATGGCATCATTAGGACTGCGTGATGAGTGGTGCCGATGTCAGATGACTGCCGGCTCGAGCAGTACCAATGCTGTATTTATACATACCAGAAGGCCTTCACAATGCTGTCGACAGCAGTGTGTTTGAGCAGAGAGGGTGTTTCATGACCACTGCTATGAACCCTTGGTGAACAAGCCGCTTCTGTGATCCACGCATTACTACAATAAACAGACAACTCGAAATGGAATCCCTCTTATACCCGTATACAAACAGTAAATAGTGGTTTTTTTTTTCTTTGGTGGGGTGGTTTGGATTTACCTTGTAATCACAGCTGGAGAAAGAAAAAATTGATATGTAAATGAGAGAATCAATTTGAACAAGGAGGGCCTGTGTGTATTTTCTTGTGAGGCCAAAGGCAGCTGTGTAAAATCTCAAGGTCAGCTGATAAACAACACAGTCACAAGCAAAGTATGGAGAAGGTGGACAACTTGCAACATTGAGGCTATCCCATTCCTGCACATTCAGTTGCACCTCAATTAATCACCGCAATCGTTACACCATGGTAACACGAAAAACAATCTTGATGATCACAGGCACAAACAAAATTTCAAATTGCTATCATCCATCTCACCTGCCCCTACAGGATGGGGAGCGGGGTTCGAGGTGGATGAGCGATCCGCTCATTGGGCTTCCTTTCTGTTTCCTAGAGAAGTAGCTAGCACCATGATCGTGAAAAATTAACAGCAGTCAGCCAAAAGCGTAAAGGCACAGAGGAGATGGAATCAATGCTTGGCATCTGCAGCAAGAGCAGCTATGTAAAACACTCGCCTTAAGTCAGCCGCATCCGGTTAATATTTAATCCCTCCATCCATCTACACAAAGAGCATTTCCCTTTTAGCTTTAGCTGCCGTTTACTTTGATTACGCACAAGCGTTTAGGGTGAGCCGGCGCACATCAAGAATGATAAGAGAGTATGCATGCTAAGTGATTTGCATGGGGATGCGAATATTTTCAGATAATCACCCCGAACAGACCATTGCCAGTTTCAGACAGAAGAGAAGATACAGTATAGGCTGGGGGATAGGGGGGTTGGTTTGTGTTGAATTGGAAAAAAGCGATGCATAATAATGTAACTAAAAAAAGGCCTGACTTTCGCTCACAGGGCTTGCCTTATTATTACACACGATATGCAATTAGAGTGGGAGTCACAAAATAACAGCAAAATTATATTGTGTGTGGAAATTGTTTATAGGGAGTAAATACAAACTCACAACACGCACAGTACATGCAAATCCATGAGTGTGTTTCCATAGAAACTTCTGTACTGGCATTGTTTAAGTGCTGTCATTTTTTTCTTCCCCTGTAATGGAACTGCAAAGTGCATTAATTAAAGAACCGAGCAGTGTGAGCAGTGTGCCAAAAGGTCAACAAATTTGTAAAATGCAGCAAACATATGTGATATGCTTCATAATTAGACATTTGGAGTTTGACGAAGAGTTACTTCAACTATTTTATATGTATTACACACACACAAACACAAACACACACAAACACACACACGTAAACACACACACACGTACAAAAACACACTGAAACGACGACAGCCAACTGTCTGCCAGTCTTACTGCACGTTCATGGAGTAAAACATCATAAAACCTTGTGCCGAAACCCACTTTGGGATGGTAAAATAGCACAGTGATTTTCAACTACTGAGTGTGCCGTGAGAGATCGTCAGGTGTGCCGTGAGAAATTATCCAATATCACTTTTTTTTTAATTAACATTTATTAATAATTTTCTGCAAATATGTCATTGTCCAGTGTCCGTGCTGTAAAGGCTGGCGGAGTAATGTAATATTTGTCCGTGTGGCAACACGTAGCTGATTGCCTCATTCCTCCAAGAGAATTAGTGTGGCACCTGAGAGGCCGTGGTGACAGTCATGGAGAAGTTTTTAAAAAGGACAACTGCAAACTCCGAACTGGGCCCTGGACAAGATTCTGACTCAGATGAAGGCCCTAGTATGAGTGGTGGGAAAAAGAAAGCAAAGACGGTGAGCTCAAGGCAATATTGTGAAAGTTATCTTTCGTTTGGATTTACTTTCATCGGTGGTGAGACGACACCTATTCCATTATGCCTGGTGTGTGGCGGGAAGCTATCCAACAGCGCCATGGTGCCAACCAAGCTTAAACGCCATCTCGAAACGAAACACCCGTCGCTTCAAGACAAGCCGATATACTATTTTGTTCGCCTGTGTGTAAACACAGAGAAACAGGCAACATGTTTTGAGAAAAACCACAAAGGTAAATGAGAAAGCGCTCAAAGCTAGTTACCTAGTCGCCGAACTTATTGCTAAATCAAAAAAAGCCGCACTCTGTGGCAGAGACATTAATACTACCTGCCTGTAAAGCCATTGTCAATGAGATGCTGGGCCCTGATGCGGTTAAAGACATAGCTAAAGTCCCGCTCTCTGATAACACAATTGCCAGGCGTATTGATGACATGTCTACAGACATCGAAAGTCATGTTTTGGAAAAGTTATGCATTAGTAGGAAATTTGTGTTGCAAGTTGACGAGTCTATGGATATTAGTGGACATTCTCAGCTCTTGGCCAATGTGCGTTTTGTGGCATTGCTCCCATTTTCATCACAACATATCTGTGTGATGTGAACTGCTATAAAAACTAAAAACAGAGAGAGACTAAGAGCTGTTGAAGAAGAGTTTTGTGTGTGTCTTTCTTCTATTCCTGCCAGGCTTTGTGTTCATCTAAACAGGCCCAGGTTTCACACTGACTGAGTATAAATAAATTGAGAGATTATATTGTAATTAAATATACTATACAGTGTCATTTTGTAACATTTTGGTTAGTCGTGTGCCACAAAATTTTTACAATGTAAAAAATGTGCCGTGGCATAACATAGAACGGTGGTGGCCATGTGTTAAACTAAACATGCGGGGCATGTTCATGTTGTTACTATCATTTATGTTAAGTCTGGCAAAAATACCAAGTCTGGTAAAAATACCACTCACCATCAGCGACGCTTCAATGAGCCATAGCTGCATTATGACAGTAACAAAAGTGCAGTTAATCAATGATGGCTAAATATGCCATTAGCACACAATTGTTTTCTGTGCATTAATCGAAATGATCCGGTGAGGCTTTTTTCCCCAAATATTGAGAACAATCAGTATTAGAGGCGTAATGTGTTATTGTTCAAGGATTTCCATCATAGAATGTGGTAAATCTATAAAATTTGACAGCGAGACATAGTTCATGTGATACAAGTCAGAATGTTGTGGTGTCCGTCTTATATCACTCTTCATGCTGTATTTAGTTGAAACAGACGCCGCATGGTCAAAAAAGGCCACTCTTACACCTTTGGAGACAGACAACGACTTTCATGAACACAACAATGCTGAGTTATTGATCAGCAAGTGATTGCTTGTGGCTGCTGTTTCAAAGAGAAAGAGGAGTGCGGCTGCAGGGTGTCTGACAAGAATGACAAGGGTAAAATGTTATGTCTGTTAGGTTAATGTAATGTCTGTAATGACAGCTGGATGTGTGTGTGTGTGTGTGTGTGTGTGTGTGTGTGTGTGTGTGTGTGTGTGTGTGTGTGTGTGTGTGTGTGTGTGTGTGTGTGTGCGTGCGTGCGTGCGTGCGTGCGTGCGTGTGTGTGTGTGTGTGTGTGCGTGCGTGCGTGTGCGCGCGTGCGTGTGTGTCATAAAAGTCGCTGGGATGAATTGAATTTTGTGTGCATGTCTGTGTATGAGTGTGTGTGTGGGGGGGGGGGGGTCATTTGGCCTTCAATAATTCTTAATTGACACCTGTCAGGATAATGGCAGCAGTCGCAGCTGTTGGGGGAGAATTTGTCCATCGTCTCATTCATCTGTCAGCTCTAATACGCATCCTAAAAGCTGCACCTCCGCCCTTTTCCCTGCCTGCCAACCCGAGAGCCTGGTGTGATGCTTCTCGTGCCCACCTAAACTCCCAGCAATTTTAAGTAAGAAAATAAAAATACAAAATTAACCATATTGCGAATAAAGTAATATCACATACACATATATCCAGTATAAAACACACATATATAGAAAGAAAGAGAGAGAGAGAGAGAGAGAGAGAGAGAGAGAGAGAGAGAGAGAGAGAGAGAGAGAGAGAGAGAGAGAGAGAGAGAGACAGAGTTAGAGCAAGAGCTAGAGAGAAAGAGAGAAAGAGAGAAAGAGAGAGAGAGAGAGAGAGAGAGAGAGAGAGAGAGAGAGAGAGAGAGAGAGAGAGAGAGAGAGAGAGAGAGAGAGAAGAGTATATAGCAAGCATTCATCCAGCATAGTGATAGGTGTGAGAGGTAAAATACAAAAAACATGCAGCAGAGTGTAAAAGCGTAGGAAATAAAAAAGGAAGTGGGCCGTGCAGGATTGAAAGCAGAGATGAGCATTGCTCATTTGGTAGAGAAAGAAAGAGAGCGAGAGAAGAGACACAGAGAGAGAGAGAGACAGAGAGAGAGAGAGAGAGAGAGAGAGAGAGAGAGAGAGAGAGAGAGAGAGAGAGAGAGAGAGAGAGAGAGAGAGAGAGAGAGAGAGAGGAAGAGAGGAAGAGAATGAGTGAGAGAGACACAGAGAGAGAGAGAGAGAGAGAGAGAGAGAGAGAGAGAGAGAGAGAGAGAGAGAGAGAGAGAGAGAGAGAGAGAGAGAGAGAGAGAGAGAGAGAGAGAGAGAGAGAGAAGAGAGGAAGAGAATGAGTGAGAGAGACACAGAGAGAGAGAGAGAGAGAGAGAGAGAGAGAGAGAGAGAGAGAGAGAGAGAGAGAGAGAGAGAGAGAGAGAGAGAGAGAGAGAGAGAGAGAGAGAGAGAGAGAGAGAGAGAGAGAGACAGAAAGGAAGAGAATGAGTGAGTGAGAGAGAGTGAGTCGCCTGAGATGATGCAGAGGAGGAGCAGCATGCAGGCTTTGGGTGTCCCTGGATAGGACTCTTGTGTAGTGGGCCCATCTTGTTTGTCTTGTTTGTTTGTTGGCATCAAAGCTCTGCCGCTTACTACTGCTGCTTACAGATGTAATGAGTCATTAAGTTAAGCTTTTTTTGTCTGTTTTTGGGTTTTTTTTTTGCGCTTGCGCTGAGGAATTCAAATACTTATTAGACAAAATATTCTGTAATTGCTCATCTTTTATTGATGGAAGCAACATGATAAATTTGGCTCTGGCAGTCTGCGTAGCCTCTTGAGGGGCCAAGGCACTGATCAAGAGAGCAAATGTACCATGGCTACGAAAATGAAATACTTTACTTAAGAAAATTGGAGATGTCAAATTTTGCTCCTTAAATCTAGCATGACTACTTCTCTCATGGATCCCTGCTTGTCTTCCTTATTTCTCATTTTAAGTAATGCGTCAAGAGAAAATGTTTTGATAAATTTGCTTGTAAATTTCACATTTCTTCTATTAAAACCCATTGTAAGGAATCTCTCTTAAAGTGCTGATAACAGCAAGCATCCAGCATTTCCGATAAATTGTAATCCAATCTTAACTTTGCCAAAGCAAAATAAGATTTGTTCTACCTGTGAAACAGTAAAATTAATCCCCAAAAATATTCAGGAGGAAGATGTTTCTCCGTGGAAATCAGGAAAAAGGCTGCTCGCCTGTCAATGACAACTTTTTATGTTTTATATTAAACTCAGCGCTCCCTTTCCTTTTTGGATCCCTTGACCCGTTGCTGTCTTGGTGCACCGGGGGGCAACAAAGCGCATCTGGCTTCTTTATTGGTATGATTTCGCATAACACTAAGGCACCTCCTTTATGGCCTCCCATGAAGCCATGTCGGGCCCACCATAAGGAAGAAGTGTGTGTGAGGGTATACATGTAAATGTGTGTGTGTGTGTGTGTGTGTGTGTGTGTGTGTGTGTGTGTGTGTGTGTGTGTGTGTGTGTGTGTGTGTGTGTGTGTGTGTGTGTGTGTGTGTGTGTGTGTGTGTGTGTTCTTTTCTGTGCGTAAAGTGCATCAATGACAACACAACCAACCCTGGTTGTGGCAGAGTGCCCTGTGGGTATGTCTGGTTAAGGACCCCCTGAAACAAGGGACTGAGAGAGGTTCTGCATATCATGCATTTTATTTCCTTATCTAAGAGAGAACACAATATTTATACTTCACCAATAGCTGTTTGGAAATGTTATCTGGAAAATAATTTTATGACATGATTGATTAAAAAAACGGAACTTATGGAAGCCATTACTGGTTACTGGAGCTCATTCGTTGTTTTGCAACCGTTCTTGAAAAGACAGATTTCTAACAGTGCACAGTGGCGTGCACAGATGAGACAGACCTCACCAGACTAAAAGTCCTTGTAGCGTGAAAGTAACTAATGCATTATTTCACCTAGCCTCCATCACACATGCAAATTAAACGGTTTATTTGTGAGGTGGCCCAGGAGGAAAAAAGGATATTGATAAGGCCAATAAATGCCACTGCCAACAGGAACGCGACTCCGACTATGGTAACTTTGAGTTGAGACCGTATTTTCGCACATTCACTCTCACGCAAGCACACACCACACACACACACACACACACACACACACACACACACACACACACACACACACACACACACACACCCACAACACAGGGAATGCCTCAAACCCCAACAATACAACTAAAGCAGGGGTGTCCAAAGTCACGGGCCGCTGCCGTGCCTGTTTTCCAGGAGCAACTGATTCAAATAATCAGGATTGTTTTAATCTAGATTCAGAGCTGGCTGAAGATCTGATCATCTGAATCAGGTGTGTTGTAGCCTCCGGGCGAGCTGGGAAGCAGGCAGGACGGTGGCCCTCCTGGCCTGGACCTAGGCATGGCGATACTAAAGCAAGGAAATCAAATGGCATGTTGTGGATTACTGCGTTTTCCAGTTCCTCCTTTGATTGTGGAGAGTGAACAGATTTGACAATCAGAGTTGATAAATATATGGAGCTACTCTCCGCCTGAGCTTTGTTTTTGTGCTCTTTTTAGGGGGAATGGAAAAAAGAAGAAGTGCATGTGCGTATGTGCGTTGGGGGAGGGGGTCTTTGTGAAATGGGTCCTGCAGAGGATGACTAACAAGGTTTGGTTACCATTACACCCATTCCAGTTATTCATTCCAGGAAAACTAACACCAGTCTGTGCAAAGATACACTCTCCATAACACTGTTACACTCTTGGAATGGATTGGTTTACACTCTCTATTTCACAAACCAATGATTTTTACCTTTGATTTCAATAAATAGATTGTGAGTTGTGGAGTCAACATTACAGCCTTATGTCACGTGTGAATTTTGCTAAAACAAACTTTTCAATACAATTAAAGGGAAATCCCACTTTTTTGTTGAAAAAGAACAAGCACAACAACAGACGACTGTCCTTGGGACGGTGTTATAGGCGGAAAGATGGAAGATGGAGCATACTGTTGATTTTAAGGGAAGAATATCACACAACAGTATCATCAAGTAAGAGTACAAAGGTCGCTGTGTAACCTTAGCTACCCGAGCATGCCAAATCCTACATCCCAGGGCACAGTGAGGCTCCTGCTGGGAATAAACTGGAGGCCTTGAGCAAGTCAGCGACAGAAGAGTGTTGTAGCAGCAGTTGTTTTATGTATTTATTTATTTGTTTATGGGGGGTAATTTTCACACAGCCAAAATGCTGTGTTGTGGCTGCGTTTTAATTAATGGACCGCAACATGCGTGAAAGTGTAAACAAGTCTCCAGAACATCTTATTTTTAAAAGGGTTCACAGGAAGCTTTACATCGCAACTGGTCATATCCACAAAAAAAAAAAAAAAAAAAAATCGATGACAGTTGGAAATGCTACACCCGCTCACTTTTTTTTTTTAAGAAAACCCATCACTCCACTTTTAGTCACAAAAATAACTGAGATGAAATAATGTAAAAGAAAACAAGTCAAAAGAGGATGTCGTGCGCCAAAGCTGCTTCGACTTGCTTATTTCAAGGTTATAAGAAGGGTGACGTTGACGGCGGCGAGGGCTTACTAAAGGTCATTAACTGGCATTGTCTCCTGACGTGATTAGTCAAGGAGCGAAGTCCATTTGTCACCTGCGCAGGCAAATTGAGTTGGTGCTGCACTAGGGGCTACAGGGACTGTATAATATCAGCTTGATTACATCAAGGCAGCTGCGGACTTGACACCTTACTGAATTTGTCAGCATTAATCGTGAGGGCCTGTCACAAATCCATCAGTTGCACGGGTAATTAGGGCTTTCTCTAATGATGCTGACAGGTATAGCAACCTTAACCCCGTTTCCGCCTCCTCTGAATCTGTACACACACACACACGCACACACACGCACGCACACACAAACCATCAATTACCGTCATGAGCCACACATAAAAAAATTGTATATGATTATACAACTCATCTCCTGAATATTAATCTTAGTAAATATCACACAATGATAAATTCGATCCATTCGAAGAGGGAAATGAATCTTCTCGCTTTTATTGCCTCCGGACTTATTTAAAAACTTTTAGATTAATAAGGTTTGTGTATTACAGATATTTTAAAACAAAACGGTAATTACAATACGCCATCACCTAGTTGTGTCCCTTTTAGTGGCTATAAAAAATGTCAGAACATTTGGGAGAAAAAAAATCCACTATTTCAAATCTGAACAAAAATGTTTTCTCAACATATTAACGGAGGAAAACAAAAATATTGAGTGTAAAATTAAGTTAATGTTAGGGGAGTCCAGAATATACCTATTTTCCCAAGAGTCACATGATACTCATAGTTTGATAACTAACGTACACCACAATAAAAACAACGTCATACCTTCAATACACAAATGCAAAACGTTGGACTTCTGAATTTGGAAAAAAACATCATTATGAAGAGTTTTTACGTCGCTATCTATACACTGATATTTGTTTCGTCACGTTTTGTTCGAATGCATATCTCAATTTAAATTATTTCCTTCCTATGGAAAATCCATTGGTCACTATTTGCTCCCATTATAACCCCCCTAACTCTGCTATGAGTTTGTGTGTGTGTGTGTGTGTGTGTGTGTGTGTGTGTGTGTGTGTGTGTGTGTGTGTGTGTGTGTGTGTGTGTGTGTGTGTGTGTGTGTGTGTGTGTGTGTGTGTGTGTGTTATTTGGTGCGATTTAGATCATGGCGGAGTGAACGGGTGGTACTTTGTACAACTGTAGAGTACCGTAGAAAGCATCCTGGATGCCAAGTTGTGAAGGACCATTACAACAGATGATGGCGGACAATGCGATGGATCAATGGGTTGTGTGATATGGGAGGGGGGAGCTTTGGGAATGGAGGGGTCAAAGAGATGTCATGTTTTCATGCGGGGGGCTAATGAGAGTCACTCTGATTCCAACAAGGGTGACCTTTTCCAGAGGGGGTATTTTTATTGAAATAACCAAACCCCCAACACACACACACATAGACTTGAGAGTAAAAGTCTGGCTGAAAATCTAGATCTGAGCCTTTTCCCTCACAGCCTGCGTCTGAATTCATGTGAACTCTCGGCTTTGCTCGAAAGGCAGACAGAAAATAAATCGAGTGTGATCACCGGTTGCACGTTTTCAACTGCTCCACATCATCTCATCCTCCTCCTCCTTAACATCAGCAGCAGCAGCTCTACGCTTAAAAATATAAAACCTGCCGAGTTCAAAGTCTTCGGCAGCTGGTCCTTCTCTTCGACCCGCTTTGCACCTCATATTTTAGAATCTCTTTAAAATTCTGTAAGTGTCTTTTGTTCACTCCAGTTGTTAATACCTAACTTCAAAGGGTCTGTCTCATTAGCACAGAGGTAGAAACCCCTGTCACTCATTTACATTTGTTTAAAGGCTGCAGGGAACGAGAAGGGAAAATGGGGGGAGTCCAGATCCAAACCACTAGAAGTCAATGGTGTCAGCCCTCTGCCAACACTTGAGTTGATCAGCTGGCGACACAGTAAATATTAGACTCCCCTTCAGCACTGGATATCGATTCTGATAATACGCTGAGTCTCGGAGAGGATGTAAGGTATTTTTTTGAAGAAAATCCCAACATTATTACTGAGGAAAATTACTGTTTCTGATGTGACGCGTTTGTTTAGGTGTTTTTTTTTTTTTTTTACAATTAACCATGCAACATGCACACCATTCTTTCTTTTGCTTTTACTTTGTTCCCTCAAAATCAATTTTCCAGTTGTAACTTTTTTCTGATAGGTGACAACAGAAATGTTGCGTGTTCAACCTGACAAAGCATTCCTGACATTATAGAGGGATTTACTGAAGTTCATCAGCAATGAACAGATCTGAGACAGCCATGTGACAGGTAATCAATCACCAGTCAAATCAAGGATGGCGCCCGTCTAATAAATTAACACAAAAAAAAAAACAAAAGAAAGACAAAAGAAACATCTTTCACCAATTTACCCCTTTCATTCTCACTCGTAATTACTCATTCTTGGGCCTCAAAAGCTTCCTCATGTCCCCCCAAAACGGAAACATGCTGTTAAATGTTTCATCCCTAGAAAACGTCTGTGCCGACGGATAACTATCAAAATGGAACAATGTACAGATATTGCATTTCTGCAATTCTAAACAGATAGCACAAGTGGGGAAACATAAAAGGAATGTTATTTAAGAGTTACATTGTGTGATTTTAGCATGCAGCAACACCAAAATAATGCAGTTTAATAAAGAGACCGCATGGGTGAATTTAAAAGAATTACAGTTGGCGATAGATGTGAAAACTGTGGTAGAGAAGAGGCGGGCGGCTATACCTGCTGATCTGCGCGGCTCTTGCTGCTTTCTCCTCGGCATAGTGACCGTCAGCCTCCACGGCGTTTCTCATGCAGAAATGACAAAGAACTCAAGACTGTCACTGGTTCAGAATCATCCCTTTTAGGTGGGACAGCGTTTTGATATCGGAGCTGAAAATGTCAGTCTTCTTTTTCACACTGTCAGATATTTTTTGGTGCAATAGTTGGATCGGCTCCAGCGGCGTGCAGCTCAAAAATCACGAACGGAATGGAGCGAGCTCGAGAGACCTTCATGTCCATCAAATATTATCGTCCTGCGGGTCCCTCGTGGCTGTGTCGTAAAGTGGAGCAAAAGGCTCGAAACTCAAAGTTCTTCGGGCTTGATTAAAAAAAAAATCCCCAATCTTCAAAGTTTGAATGGAGTTATAGTTTGCTGCACTTTTCACACACAACAAAACTTAAAAAATAATAAAATAAACAGAACAAATAAGTCCGAAGTGAACGTCACGGACACTTCTTGATTAGGCACAAGCTCCTTTGGTTTCTTCCGAACCCATAACACTAAAAGAGAAGATAAAAGAGATAAAAGACAAGCAGGCATGAGATGGGTTAATAATGCCAGTTCCGTCACCACTACGCTACCTCAGTCCGCCCGGATCCAGACTCACGAGTCCGGCGGAGACTTTTCCGCTCCCTCCCGTTCAACGCACTTTCTTTCGATGCGAACAAAACAAATTAACATTACGTTTGACTTGCTCTCTTACCTACGATCTAGGATTGGCGCAAAGGATCATCTCGTTGCATCTCGAGGACAGAGTCGCATTTTGGAGGTTGGCTGTTTAATGCGATGAAAAGGAAGGAATCACTTGAGAGACGAGCAAGACGCATCCAACGCTTTCGCCAACAACACATCAGATCGACATGGACTACAAACACGTTGCGTTTCTTAAAAGAACGAGGGGACAAACGAGGGAGGGGGCAACTCCGGCGACATATCCGAGATCTTCTCCCCTCCTAAAAAAGTCCAAATTGAAACACGACGGATCCCGAAGCTGTTTCAGACATTCTCAACTGATAGACAGACGCTTCGAGTGGCTTTTCCTGCTGCATTTTTACTCCTCCCCTTCTCCACGAGCGTCACCCCTGACAGAGGAGGCTACCTGTCAATCTTTTTAATTGTCCTGTCCCCTTACCCAACCATGCCCCCCCCCCCCCCCTCTCTCTCTCTCTCTCTCTCTCTCTCTCTCTCTCTCTCTCTCTCTCTCTCTCTCTCTCTCTCTCCTCTCTCTCGCTCTCTTCTCTTGCTCTCCCCCTCTCTGCTGTAAAAAAAAAAACCGACAATAGCTGCACCGCAGATTCTTATGTAGCCATTACAAGCACACGCACAAGAGCATTGAGACACAATAAAATAAGCCCGTGTCGTACTCGTAGAAAACAAATATTGAGTTGGCGGGTCAGTGCGTGAAATGTGTTCCACGACTGGCTAAAACGGGGTTAAATTACAGATGCCCTTAACATGTTAACATCTGCTGTCCAATTATATTGCTGTGGTTACAGGTGTACACCCGTAAATACAACACGGCTCTTTAAACACGTCGATGGACGTATAAACGTGATACGTTTTCTTTCGTGTGTTTGATATTATTCGGCTGAATGAGAACACTTGAGTCACGCTGTTGTTATTTGTGTGAGGAAACGGAGGTGTTAATGGAAGTGAGGATTGATTTGTTTCACCTTACAAGGAAGTGAGTGTCGTGTCCGGAAGAAGAGGAAAGGGGAGGGACTCCAGCGACGCCGACTAGCGTGTGTGGGTCGCAGAGTTGAGCTTCTCTTTCGAGGCTTCGCCACAACCAAACGTTTTGTGTTTAACACTCCGCGTGTGGACGGATCCGCGCTTTGCGTATGCAAACGAGAGTCAAGCTACGCCGTCTTGTTTGTGCTCGGTTCGAAGCGACATAATGGCCTCGTTTGAACGAGGCTGGGCCTGTGTTGTACGCGCCGTGGACGAGCCTCTCGCTGGCTAACGTCACCTCAATTTGCCCGTGAACTTAGTCGCATAACGGGGGCAATGTCCGGTTTAATGTGGACGAAAAGTGCTCGGAATGCGTTTTTGTTTTCACTCGTCAGTGCGAGACCCAGAGTCACCGACGCACTTTCTGGACTTCTTTCGTTTCCGAGGCGCCCCATCATCGATATGTCTTACTCGGCGCACTTCATTGATTTTAAAGGAGCCTCCATAGCGAGCCGCATGAAAAAGGTGGTCGTAAACAAGCTGAGCCCCAATTTTAGAGAGGCCGCCGCGGTGCAAAATGTTCCGGTTCCGACACCCGCAGACGCGGACTTGCTCGTCAGAAATCGGTAAGTTCTTAATTTCTGGACGCATTAAATGTACACCACAATGGCGTTACCTCACCACGTGCATATTATTTTGATGCATTTACAAGTTGTAAATAAAAGAAAGAGGGGATTAGCCTTACTTGCTTCGTTTCAGTCATGTCCACCAGAAGCAGCAATCATCCACATCACAAGATGTCAAAATACGTGAGGAGTAAGAGCTGTACTGTAATTCCAAGTTCCGCCCTCTCTGCATTTGTCTATCAATCCATCTCGGCATCTCTCTCTATCTCTCCACACCTCTCTCTCTCTCTCTCTCTCTCTCTCTCTCTCTCTCTCTCTCTCTCTCTCTCTCTCTCTCTCTCTCTCTCTCTCTCTCTCTCTCTCCTTTTCTGTCACGACACCCACCTGCAAACACAAAGTCGTGGGGGTCCCACTGAAACCAACAGATGTGATGATGGAGGAGACACAGAGCTGTCTTTTTACCTATTCAAAGCAGCAGAATCGTGGTCAATGTTCCTCTTGACTTCCTCACAATCCAGTTCCAAAGACACTTAAGTTTCAAGAAAACATTATCTTTCCTGATGTTTTTATTACATATGCCTGATTGATCTAAGGTATGATGCTAAATACACCTTTCACGGTCCACTTAGGTTTTATGTCGTAGCATTTACGGCTAAATAAAAGGTAGTTTTGTACCAGTCTCTGTGAAGATCACATAATAGCTTACAGTAGAGTGATTATTTGCTTGTAAGCAAAGACATCCGACTCCCAGGTACTTTGTGGTGGTTGGTAATGGCGATATCATAGTTGTCGATCTCAGATGTTTTTATTTCGGCAAAATGATTGAGGAAGAGTCAAGAGCACATTCAGGCTGGTTCAGCAATTGTTTGTTTATTGGTTGTCATATTTTATGAGTTAGAATCCAGTGTTATCATCCTTGCAGAAATATTGACAAGTCTATGTCTTGTCTGATAATTATGTATCATAGATTGAAAAATATTTGCACATAAAAGACGATTAAGTGTATCATTCCTCACTAAAAAAAAACATTCACGTTTGTCAGAATTCTTGCCCACAGATCTGTGTTTGATTAAATCTTGCAAGTCACCCCAAGTTATACTAATATTATTGTGATGCCAATTTTAGCTTTTTACAGAAAAAGCAGCCTTTTATTTTAAATATCGTGTTTTCATGTGTGGTCAGTGTTCAAGAGTATCAAATTATATTTGACGACGTAGCCTTGAGAACAGGATTAAAGATGTAACATGAGGCTTTAAAGGACAACCAACGTCTTCAGACAAGTTGTGTCCATACTTTGTAAAATGTCTTCAAATGACTTCTACTGAGCGTATTTTACAAAGATTCCACCGCATATAACTATATTTTACGTTTTAAGACTCGCGCTGAATATTCCGGAAGTCCTGTTTTTGAGTTGGTGACGAGTCCGTACGTTGCGTCATTGAAGGAACGCCCCTGACCGAAAAAGGGACACATTGTAGCAGTCCTTCCATCACGTCAATGCATTATGCTGTACTTTGGTCTGAAAACGTCGTGTAGTACCAAAAAGAGGCAGAAGAGGGCGACAAAGCTCCATGTAAGGAATTAATCAGCCTGTGGAAACGGGCTGATTAATTCCTTACACGGCATTGTCGCCATGTTCTGCCTTTGTTGGGTGCGAAATTTCCCACCCCTGATGCCTCAAAAGGACACGGAATTAATTAATTAATCGATTGCAAACATGTATGCTTTCTTCTTCAGAACTATTTGAATCATATTCATAACTGGATGAGTAACAAGAAAGCATATTCTCTGAATCTTAAGCCATTGTTTTGATTCTCGAGCAAGGCAAGATGTCTTGCCGTGACACCACGAACATGGGGGCGGGACCTTCTGAAACCGGCCACTTCCGGTTTCAAATTGAAGTACAGTGAGACCTCAACTTACAAACACCTTATCTTACAAACTTTTCGTCTTAAGAACCTCTAATTTATGAAGATTAAACCTTATAATAAGCACTATTTTCATAATACACACCCACCACGGCTGACGGAGTGATCTTCGGCGGAAGCACACAACCGAACAGCGCTCCAGCCGGCGCTACATGGCACACCCCCTCTCATTGAATGCACACGTCGATCGCCTATATGGAGCTTTTTGCTGATAATTTCACTATGGGACCGGAAAAAACCATCACAGGCTCGTGTTCAGCCCAGGAAGACACAAAATAAAATCACCGTCGCTGAGAAGAAGGAGATTGAAAAACACGAACGAGGTGTGCGTTTGTCTGATTTAGTGGCCGAGCACGGCTATGCTAAGTGAACCATTGCTCCCATTCTCCGGAACACAGAAGCCATCAAAGGTGCGTCTGTTGCAAAAGGTGTTTCCGTGCTCTCAAAGCGACGGTCTCGGGCAATCGAAGAAGTTGAAAAAAAAAATATTTTACAGCACAGTTTATTTCTTTAATTATAGTCCTCATGTAATGTGCCCCTCTTTGTGGCTTTATGATACAATGCAGTGTATTTCTTTCATTACAATACAATACCACATTTATTATACATAGAATAAGGTATGTTGTGTGTAGTTTTAAGGCTTATTTAGTATATATATATATATATATAAAATCGAAACCCGGGAACGGATTATTCACATTTTAATGGTTTCCTATGGGAATTTTTTTTTTTAGATACACACTTTTCGCCTTGCACACTCTGTCTGGGAACCAATTAAGTTCGTAAGTTGAGGTCTCACTGTACTTTTTAGACACTTTAAGTCATTTTTAATTGGTGTTTTGCATTTGACTAAAAATGTCATACTGCGTGTTTTGGGTATTTTAGATGCTATAAAACGTTTTTCTGATGTCAGAAAACAAAAACAGTGATGTCGGTTGTCCTTTAAATAGACTCAAATGTCAGTGTCACATCTGACTCCACATTTGACCTCGAGTCACTGCTATATTTTCCAGTTTTATCTGCTGCAATATTTTTAATTTTCAATCAAGTTAGTCAATCACTGTGACCCCACGGCTGATCGGTATGACAGTAAAGACAGTTTATTTTTTCACTTCCTCCATTTGACATGTTTTTTTTCTATGTTGCGGATGATGAAAAGAGTCACCCTTGTGCTGAAGCAACGGCTGTACGTGTGGTTTTCAAAGTCCAGTTTGTTATGGGTGACTGAAAGCGATGAATCATGATATCGTGCATTGTGTTGTGTAATATAAGCACTTCATGTCAGTGCAGCTTGCTGCTCTTTTCAAGAGGAAAAGCAGACCATTTCCAGAGCAAATCCAAGCGCCTATATATCTTGCGATGGATCATCGTGTTCACCGTTGCATTCTCATCTTTCATCCCAAATGTGTGTTTGTGTGTGTGTTTTCTCTCTCTTTCAGTTTTGTGGGGATCAACGCCTCCGATATTAATTATTCAGCAGGCCGGTACGACCCTATGGTGCAACCTCCCTTCGACGCTGGTTTTGAGGGTATCGGTGAGGTTGTTGGCCTCGGCCTCAGCGCCAGCCACCGCTTCACCATTGGGGACACAGTGGCTTACTTCAGCAGCGGCGCCTTTGCTGAGTACAGTGTGGTTCCCGCCAAGGAAAGCGTGCCTGTCCCTTCGGCAAAGCCAGAGTTCCTGACGCTGCTTGTCAGCGGCACAACCGCCTACATCGCCTTAAAACGTCTGGGCGACCTGGCCAAAGGTGAGACTGTTCTGGTCACCGCGGCTGCGGGAGGAACGGGACAGTTTGCGGTGCAGTTTGCCAAACAGGCGGGCTGTCACGTGATCGGGACCTGCTCATCCAATGACAAAGTGGGTTTCCTGAAGTCGATTGGCTGTGACAGGCCAATTAACTACAAAGCGGAGGATTTGGCCAAGACCCTGAAGACAGAGTACCCAGAAGGCATAGACGTGGTTTATGAATCAGTCGGGGGCAGCACTTTAGAATTGGCAGTGGACTGTTTGGCTAAAAAAGGCCGACTAATAGTCATTGGCTTCATCTCAGGTTACCAGTCGGTGTCAGGAATCCCACAATTCAGAGGGGCAACTTTACCTGTCAAACTTCTCCAGAAGTCGGCAAGCATTCGAGGTTTCTTCCTTCCTCACTTCATCAGCGAGTACAAGGCGGCTTTGACCCAGATGATGCAGATGTTTGCCACAGGCAAGCTTTTGTGCCAAGTGGATTGTGGGGATTTGGCCCAAGAAGGGAGGTTCGTTGGCATGGAGTCCATCTTCCGAGCCGTGGACTACATGTATGCAGGAAAGAACCTTGGGAAGGTTGTGGTCGAAGTGGCACCTCCCTCCAACTCGAGCAGTAAACTGTAACTGTTAAATGTTTTGCAGCAAAGAAATTTTGCTTTCATTTAAAATTATTGAAACGATGACAATGTGGCAAGAATTGAGATCAATTGGCAATGTCGATTATTTTGCTAAATAAACAGATCAGCCATGCAAAATGTGTGTGATACAGTAAACTTTGTAACTACAAAAAAAAGTAAGAACAACTTGAATAGTTTACTTTCACACAATCGTAATTTCTTATAAGAAAATATCATTTAGAATGTATTTAGAAATCATCCCTGCATATGTAAATGTTACCTTGATTACAGTGCTCGCCGCAAAATGATCACAATGTTTAAGGTTCTTACCCAATTTCACTCATTGCAGACCAGGTACCTCACTCCGCTTGCTTTTAGCGCTCTACAGGACTTCATCTACCATAAATGTTTTGTAGACTTCATTGTTTGTCTTTTAGGGGCTTACGTGGATATGTCAAAAGTGAATACTGCTCCAGGTGCGCTTTAATATACAGTGGATGTGTTATTTCATCATCCCCATAGCCACTCAAAGTCCAAGTGAGTATGGTATACCTTTCAGGTGTGACCCACCATACATGGTGGCCAACTTCACCAGATGGGACCGGAAGTCACAACCACAGCGAGCCACATCTGCTCCAGCTCTGGCACAAATTGTGTTGGATGTGGGTGGGGGGGAGGGAGGACGGTATTGATCAATTCAAATCAGTCCTTGCTTTTGCTGTTTAGCTGTTAGCGCTTTGTTACAGCTTCAGCTATTGTTAAAGCGCTATATAAATCCATATGTATGTATGTTTGCTGGAGGTTGACGAGCATCTCAACAGGTGCACGTATTACCAATTCAAAGTTGTCTTTTTTAACTGGGGTAAAGGCTGTAATTAAGTTGGACACCAAGCGGTATTAAGTCGATCGAAAGCACAAACGGGTGATCATTTAATTATCACAATCACCTCTGTCACACTCCTGTTTCTTCAGCATTATGGAATGAAAAAAAAAACAGTGACACACAAGGTGAGAGGCGAGATGATGCACATGGATGTTTGGATAAATTTAGCATGCTTGACTGCTGTTTGCATCTATGTTGCATGGCAATGAGGAGGCCAAGTTTAGCATCTCTTCAATTAACAGGAGAAGCCTTGTCTCTGCGTCCTCCAGGGCCCACCTGTACCTCGGCTGATTAGTGAGCAGTCACAGCCCCAATTAGAGAACACAGGAACTTGGAGAGACAACACTCTTTATTTAATTGGATTGTGTTGCAGACAAAGGCTTCTTTCCCAGCTACATAGGGACGCAACCTGCAACTGTTGGGAGTAAACAAGACATTAAAGCCTGCAAAAGTCCTTTTTGTGGGACTTTTTTTACGATGGTTCAAATGGGTTTATTAATTCCAAGAGCTCACTGAATTCTTCCACTAAATGCACTGCTACTGCCCATACAAGAGTTAATTTGGCGATGCTTAATATGAAAATTGACAAAACATTTTGAACAAGTAAAATTTACACCAGTTGGAGTTAAAAAACATTTGTTTACATTTTTTCTTGATAAACATGGAGGAGGAGGTTGAATTGTAAAAATGTTTTAGTGTCAAAGGACTGTATGGCCCTACAGAAGGAAGACGGTATGGGAATTATACTCCACTTTATTACAAATTGATTAGTTACCTGACAGTATTCTTAATCATGTACTGTACTTTACAAATTTTCTCAATTATTAGTATTTGAAAAAAATGCCTTTTCACCTAATAAGAATGATTTTGGAGGTCCAAAGAGTCTGCCCTAAAACAGCAGAATGAATGGTTGACACAGTGTCCCTGTGACGAATCCATGACCATTCCATAATATTGTCCACCTTCCCCCCAAAGTTAGCAATGCTGATTTCCAGCTCCCCGTGACTACGAGCAGGCTAAGCAGTGTAGAAAATGCAGGGATTGATGAATAGTTGTCAATAATTTACAACTGCATTGCATCGTACCTGCAGGACTGTTGTTTTATAATTCAGGTAACAGCTGGAGAAGAACATGATTGGAAACAAGTCTGTAATCGACGGCAACATAAATGCAAGTTAAATTCAATCGTGGGGTTTATAAAAACAAAATGTTTGTACCAAGTGTTTCATATTGAAGCAATCTAGTGGCATCTAAAATGTAGTCTTGCATCTATACAAGACAGAATAATAAATGGTTGTATAAAAAAAAAAGATAATTCCAGGTGTTATTCCCTCATCTTCAAACAAGATGGTGTTTCTCGCTCGCTTTAGGGTAATTGTGAATATTTGTATTATTTTTTTTGCCTTCGGTTTCTGCTGGCTGAAACAAAGACATCATTGCTGTTGTGTGGACCGGCAGATGCCTATGGGACGTTGCCAGACAGTCCGGTTTCTTTCCCTGCAAGTCAGTCAGACACCCTTAACTCCCCAACTCCCACAGCCCCCGTCACTCCTGCCTCTGTCTAATTACCAAACCTAAAACCCCACTCAACTAATTAGCCACAGCAGACCCAGGAACTGTGAGTAAAGGTAAAGAGATGGCTTCATTCAGGAGTGTGCATGCATGTGTGTGACAGATACAAGAAGGGAGACAAAATGGAATATGCTAGCCTCCTTTCTTCTCTTCAGCCAATTAAAGTCATTTATGAAACTCTGGAAACTAGTGGTTGAGTTGTGCATGACAGAGTGATTGGGAATATGTTTATTTTAGCCATGCATGTTCTCCACATGCAGACACTTGTAATCTCTCCTTTTTTCCCTTCTTTTCCATGCTCTCCCACATGTCTGTGAGCGAATGGCAATATGTCTGTTCCTCTGTCGATCATCAGCGCCAGAATGCGGTGGGATATAAATTATAATATGTGGCAGCGGCACTTGTGTAAATCTGAATGAAGGGGTGAAATAACGTGATTAATCAAGTCCGTCTGATTAATTCCAATGAAGATGTCATCCATAAACGTGTCTCCCTGCCCTGATGGAGTCGTTCATGGCCGGAGACTGTCGGTGATTGCTGTGGTCGACAGGAAGAAGCGGAGGAAGACAGAGCTCGCTCGGAGTTGGGGGCATTTACTGCCTTACAGAAAAGAAATGAGTAACAAAACTTCAACCCCAAACCAAATAAATAACACAAAAAGACACAAATTGTTATTGGACAAATGGCAGCAGCCTTCACACAAGTGATGTTTATGAGACAGAAATATCAATGTAATATTTTGAGGAAGATGTTCTCAGAAGGAGTCTCCAATGCACTAAGATTATGTGAAGAGCTTCACGTTTCGAAAGGGCCTTAATTCATCCTTATTCCCAGAAAGGTTAAATTTTCCAAGCATGGACTAAGTTTAGAGGTCATGGTTTTTTTTTCATTTCCACCTCCCATGTGACTGGAGTTATTTGGTTAGTTAAGAGGCTAACACAAAAACTGGTAAGTGTTTAAAGATCGTTTGTGTGTCAACAGCACACGAGGTGCAGGGTTTGATTCCGACTCTGGCCTCCCTGTGTGAAGTTTGCATGTTCTCAACGGGCCTGTGTGAGTTTTCTCTGGGTTCTCTGGTTTCCTCCCACATTCCAAAAACATACATGGCAGGCTGATTCAACACTAAATCACAGGTGTCAAACGGCGGTCTTCATGGGCCACCATACTGCATGTTTTCTAAGGTTCACTGTTGCAACACACCTGATTCAAATGAGCAGGGTCAATGTCAGGCCTCTGCATCTGATCTGCTCATTTGAATCAGGTGAAACAGGACATTAGGAAAACATGCAGGACAGTGGGTCTCCAGGACTTAAGTTTAACATCCCCGCAGTCTAAATTGTCCCTTGGTGTGCAAATTGTTGTTTGTCTGTGTGTGCCCTGCAATTTGGCCAGCAACCGGGATAAAATGGATTGGAAAATGAAGGTTATGGATTATTTTCACAATGGCCAAAAATACAAAGTTCACCCCATAACACTGCAGCTCTTCATGAACGCAGAAAGAACTTGTGATATTATCATTTCACATTATGGCATGGTGAACGAGTGGTTAGCACATCTGCCTCACTTCTGAGTTTGGGCTTTGAATCTGGGCTCTTTTTCTCCCCGTGCATGTATGGTGTTTTCTTTGGCTTACTCCTGCATTCCAAAAACATATTTCTTCGATAAATCGATGACTCGAAATCACCTGTCCCCAATAAGTGGCCCCCGGGCCACATCCGGTCCACCAATCGTAGTCTCCAAATTACGAAGGCCTTTTCACTCTACACTTTGTCGTCGACCAACTTTTTAATTATACTGTATGGGCAAATGGCAGAGTCAGATTGCATGCGAGTAAGCGCAGTCAAAACCAAGGACAGCGTGGAAGCACCTTTATTCCTTTGCTATGTGATTTGGATGGGTCAGCACGTGTGTATTGGGACGAGCCTCCATGCAACTATACTCAGACAACCTGTTAGTGTGTGACTCACAGTTTACTGCTGTGTTTGCAGTTCTTTACCTTAACCTTTCAAGTAATTGGCATATTGTTGACACTTTGCCATCTGTATGAGTCGACAATGCATTAAAATGACATATGTTCAAAGTCAGCTGTTAGAATAAAAGTAGTAATTCAAAGACAAATAGACCAAACATGTGCATTAATTTTCGCTATGGCCAGCATCAGTGCAACACTTTCAATGTGCTATTCGACTAAAAAAAAAAGGTGTGATGAAGATGAATGCACTGAAATCATTCAACATTGAAATGTCCTATGCAATAGGATGTCAATTTTAATACCAACAGCGTCTACCGCATATTTGTAAATGTTCAATGCCCAACAGTGTGTTACAGCAAGAATATGTAGTGTTAACAGCGCACTAATTATAACACAATTTTGTCTTAAAGGACAACCGACAGCATTTTTTTGTTTCCTAACTGACATCAAAAACACGTTTTATAGCATTTAAAATACCAAAAACACGCAGGCTGATATTTTTAGTCAAATGAAAAAACACCAATAAAAATGACTTAAAGTGTCCAAAAACTACTTCAAATTGAACCCGGAAGTGGCCAGTTTCAGAAAGTGACGCCAAGATGTCTTGCCTTGCTCGAGAATCAAAACATTGGCTTCAGATTCGCAGAAGATGCTTTCTTGTTTCTCATCCAATTATCAGATTCATAATTCATAAGTTCTGAAGAGGAAAGCATAAATGTTTGCAATCTACTAAAGAAGTTATTCCGTGTCATTTTGAGGCATCTGGACAGAAATGTAGCACGCAGAAAATGCAGAAGATGGTGCCCAAGCTCCGTTGGAAATGGGCTGATTTCTCTGCTGTAATTTGTGTCAGCAAATATCAAATAGTTGTCTTGGTGCAACACACAACGGTTCACCATCGTGTTATTTATGTGTTTTCCTTCTAATTTCGCCATGAACACGGATCAACACAAAGTTTTCAGACCAAACAAAGTAAAAATGCATTGTGTGTCGCTTTCTCGGTCAGGGGCGTTCCAAACGTGACGTCACGTGGGGATCGTCATCAACTGGAAAACAAGACTTCTACGAAAGTACTTTAGCCAGGCTGTTAAGACACTGTACACCAACTGTAATTCATCAATACTGCTTAAATATGGTACATCCCCTCGCTTCAACGTTTCCCGTGGCATCCGTCAAGGTTGTCCCATTTCTCCCTATTTATTCTACTTTCAGCATAAATCTTATCACTCTTGGTCACTGAAAGCGAGGTCCAAGGTATTGAAGTAGCGGGCAGACAGGTTGTGATTAGCCAGGTGGCAGATGACACCACACTATTCATGAACAATTCTGAGCAAATTTCAAAGGCCATGGCTCTGGTTAAACAGTTTTCCAAAGTGTCAGGTCTCTCGCTAAATATAAATAAATGTGAGTTGTTAGCTGTGAATTCATGTAATGAGTCTATGCTATACAACATACCTGTAAAAAATCAAGTGATGTACCTAGGTGTTATCATTGCTAAGGAAGACGAAGAGCGTTCTCATCTGAACCTCGATCCAATAATTGATAAAACCAAGAAGCGGTTTAATCACTGGTTACAAAGGGATCTATCACTAAATGGAAGAATACCGCTATCAAAAAGTGATGGAATCTCTCGGTTTGTATATCCTACAATGGCTTTAAATGTGGATCCAAGTACATGTAAGACAATGGACAAAATAATGTATAACTTTGTATGGAAAAATACAACTCATTATATAAGAAACTGTCATATCCAGCACGCTAAAGGAGGGAGGCCTAATTTTTTTGGACTTTACTTCTCTAAACTATACGTTCAAGATTATCTGAGTAGCCCTGATGCAATCTGGAATTTTATTCCAAAATCCATGTTTTCCTGACTTGGTGGTCTGTCTTTCTTGCTGAAATGTAATTATAAGGTTGAAAAATTGCCTGTTAACCTATCAAAGTTCCATAAATAAGTTTTATTAGCCGGGTGCCTAATGTATAAGCATTCTTTCTCTCCACATTCATGTATGATCTGGAATAACTGTCATATTTTGTACAAAAACAAATCACTGTTTTTGTCGAGATGGATTGACTTGGGTCTCATTTATGTAAAGCAACTTTTTAACACAAACAATAATTTAATGAACTATGCTGAGTTTCTCAACACGCATCAAATCCCTGTGACCCCTCAGGACTTTGCCATCGTTATGGATGCCATCCCAGGTGGTATCATAAGCCTGTTCAAGGGTCACTCTGCTACTCCTGACAGACCACCGCCAATTCCAGTGACAGAAACCGCCCTGGGCAAACTCTGTTTCTCATCAATTGCTCGAAATCGGAACTGTGCAATTCGACATTTGTTTCAAAAATCTTTTGTGACGGTTCCCTACATTGTTCATCACTGGAGAACGTATGTCCCAAATATCCCATGGGAAAAGGTTTGGACCCTCCCATATAAATTTTTCATCACAAACAAACAAAGAGAAATAACCTACAAACTTTTGCACTGTTGCTATCCTGTTAAACATAAGATATGGTCCTCACAAGATATATCTTGTACATTTTCTGAAGCTGAACCTGAAACTGCAACTCACCTCTTCTGGGGTTGTCCCAAAACCACTGGCTTCTGGAAACACTTTGTCAGATATATTCAATGTAAAAACACTTCTCTTTTCATATTTCACTACAAAGACATGCTGTTTGGCTATTACAACAAGAATAACGATAAATATTTTATTATTAATTTATTAGTTTTTCTTGCCAAATTCATAAATCCAAATTTTGTGGGAGGAAACCCCTATTTGTAATATTTCAAAAAAATGAAACAGAAAATCTCAGAAAATAATTCAACCATCTGCCGACCCAAACGCTATCAAAACACATGATTTCTTGATGAAATATGGCATAGGACGATGTGCTTGCCGAATCATCTGGTGTCCCCGTGCATCTCCTTTTTGTCAATTTCACTATGTTGTGCAGACTCAATGAAATTTTAAAACCCCTGGCACCCTCCCCCCAGCTCTTTCTCTCTTTCTCCTCTTTTTCCTTTTGTATAATGATTATCTGTCAGGAACTCTTATTTCCTGTGCGATCAGGTTTTGGCTCTTACGTGATTATGTCACCTAATGTATGTTGCCAACTGTTTACAAAATGTTAACTATGCAGAAATATTTGTTGAGATGCACCTCTGATTTACTTCTCGAAGCTCCACGAGCTATTCAAAACCAGTGGTTTTGTTTGCTTTTGTTATGTTTTGATTACTTATGTTTGTTTGTTTCTTTTACTTTGTTTGTTTGCATGCCATTTGAAAAAAAAACAAGACTTCCTGAATAATCAACGCGAGTCTTAAAACGTAAAATACAGCTATATGCGGTGGAATCTTTGTAAAATACGTTCAGTAAAAGTCATTTGAACATTGAGTTTTAGGACTACAGAAACATTGAATGCAGCATAAGAAACCTTAGACTCTCTGCTTTCACCAGAAAAAAAGAGTTAATTCCTGAATTATATGGGTCTGGAGTAATATGAGATGCAAGTGGGGACGGCTGTACCAAAGGAAAATGCTGCCCCCTCGTGGGAGGGAAAAACATTTTCAAATGTCTGTCCAGCGCTTTGGCGGCACCATCGCAAAGAAAAAGAGAACCCGAACTAATTTGGAAATGGCATGACACGTCATATTTTCAATTCCCAAATAAATTCGGGAATGGCAGTGAATGAGTTAATCTCAAAAACGAATGCTTGGGTGGTTGCTGCCAAGTGTGCTTGGTTTAAACCCTGGTTTAACAACATCACACAAAACATGAATAACACCCTTACAGAGTGATGAAAAACTTATATAACCTATATTAACCTTTTGTTATCCCTTGCAGTAACCTCCAGAGGGGGTCTCCATCCCTAGGTGCATCTATGGCGATGTAGAAGTGTGTTTTGGTGAGAACACTATACAACACTTTGACGATTAATGAATCCATTGCCGTTGTTGTCTTGATGACCGGCCCGAGAGTTCTATTGGTCGCGTGTGGAGAAAATGAGAAACGGTTCTGGGAAGAAGAGAGAAATATGAGCATCCTGTTGACAGGATAACGGACAGGTTCTCAGTCGTTTTCCTAGGTGCCCCTGTCCTCATTCTTTACTGGCCCAAAAAAAAACTACCCAGACAACGATCTTTGCGGCCAAGGACACAGGGGTGTCAGCTACGTGTCTGGGTAACATCGTTCATCAGGCCACATCGGTAATGGGTATCGCTCTGTGACAGTGGTCATCAAGACACAAAAGCAAAAGGGCTCATAAACATTACATGACAGATGGCTGGGTGGACAGCGTTGGACACGGGAGGTGGGGGATGGATGGAGAGTGAGAGATAAAAGTGTGATAGTGACGCAAAGGCAGAAGGACAGAAGTGCAAGAGAAGTCTCCAGTACTGGATGTTTTATGAATGCTCTTGTCTCATGTCAGCTGTGAATGGGTGAACTCAAAGTAAAAAAGGAAATGCTTTGTTGTCCGGCAAAGGAGTTTAGTGCAGGTATCAGCCATAAATAACTATAGTCCTGTGGGGTTAGGAAGACTTCATAGAAATCATTGTCAGGTAACACAGTTCACAATTACATATTTCAAATGTAAAAAGTTAAAACTTCACCAGACAAATTAAAAGGTAAATCAACTGTCACGGTTTGCAAGGTGGTGATGGCGGGTGCGGATCCCAAAAAGCAGGCAGGAGGGAGCAGGAGGTTGTTTGACAAATTGTATTAAAATAAAGGTCAGCAGGAACAAAATGTATAACATCAAAATGATCTGAACGGAAAAAATACAAAGTATCAAAAGAAGACCAAAAGTAAAAGTCCGCCAAGGTTAAACAAACACATGCACAGCATACACAATGCTTGCAACAAACAAGCAGCAAACAATGAACCGACACCGGATGGTCGTGCCGGGTGTCCTTTTAAGTGTCAGTGATTAAGACGACCAGCACCTACGAGGCTGTAGTCGCCGTATTCGTTTTTTTGAAGAACATGCACAATGATAATGATAATTCTTTGACTCATTCATCGCTCACCGTTAAATTAATGACTCTTGTATTCACACAAGAGATGAATGCTTCATTACACCACATTTGGCCACGCATTGTAGTATAACTTATTCTCAGTGCTGGCAAGAGTTATGATTACCAATATGGATTTGGTATCAAGCAGAGGAAGAAAAAAAAAGTTCAAACTTGTGGGGAGCGAAATAAGCCCGCAACGCTGATATGTTAGAGGATTTCATCCAACACATCACTGGCCCGACGCCGTCTTTGAAGAGTTTGACGGATAAAGTGTTGGAGGAGTTGGCCCGAGGAGGATGTTGTTGTAAATAAATGGTGGTTGATGCAGTTTGAAGCACAGTGAAAGTAAAGAAATAATTATAGTGGTGGTGCCAATGACAAAATGTGAGAAACAGGTTGTGTGAAAATGAGGTGAGGGTGGCAAGGCCTGTCATAGAAGTGACTGTCGAACCTGTCATAGGTCCCCTTGGAACAAATGCAATTGTTGCGTTATCAACACCTTCGCCTACTGCTGATGTTTACTTTGTAGTTACAGTACTCATTTATTTTGAATCAAGTCCCAAATGTGAAGTATAATTGTCAATGCTCAGCAAAATAACTTTCCTTGCTTTGCAGTGACGCTGTCGGCCTCTTCTATTGTTTAGTTGAAATAACCTTGCCAACCAGTAATCGTCATCCATCCTTTGCACCTCTATAGAAAATGGAAATTAGAATATCCATCACTCGTGCCAAACGTCAGCATGACTGATGGTTTAGTCACAGGATCCCCTTTGCCTCTACCCGTGTCAGTGTTTCAGAGTGAGAAGTGAACATTATCTAGCGCCATGATCTGATTTAGTCTGCACATTTCCATTGAAGAGAGCATTTGGAGTGGATGATGCACAATGTCTGCAAGGAGGCAGCTAGCGGAAGCTTTATGAATATCTAATAGCATGAGCCTTTTTGCTTTGTGAGACTTTATTCAAAGAGTGGGCAGGCGACATGTTTGATACAAGACAATGTAGCGAGTCAGAATCTCATATATTTGAAGTGTTTCTGTCAAAACGGTCTGAAGGATGATGGGGAAATCTGTGCAAACAGGTTTTGAGTGGGGTGTGCTAAGACTAAAATACCAACTGTTCTCAGCAAAAAAAATAAAAAATACTTTGGTAAATAACAAGAAGAGTCAGTAACAAGAAGTGCCAGAGAGCACAGACGCAAGACTGTCAGTTACACCAAGTATTTAAACACAAATAAATAAAAAGATTATAAACGGATGAACTGAATGAAATGGAAGCATGAAGCCAAAGTTGGGCTTTTATGACAAACACGCCGCCTGGGAAGATGTGGCAGTGCAGCTGCGCACTCAAGATGTTAATCTAAAATATTCACTGCGGATACTGTTATAATTGTCAACACAAACGTAGCAACAACTCAAACCCCACAGTGGTTTCGGAGTGTCCCTCCTTGCTCTTTGTGTGTTCATGTGTGTGCGCGCGGTCTTTGATGAGGCAACGACAGGAGCCCAAACGCTGTAGGATGGAGAAAGGTGAACAGGAAACAGAAGGTACCCATGGAGGAGGTATATGACATCTGTCAGGATTCAGGGCGGGTGGGGGGTATGCCGCGCAACCCCCACCAATCCCCTCTGTCGGCCGTGGGTCACCCATCTCCTCTGCAGTCGCTGGAGTTGTCACAATACCGTGACACCTCTTTGGCAATGGAAAGAGAGAACCATCGGGACAGGCACAGACGTCCGAGGAACGCCCATATTTTGGAGTCAACGTATCCAAGGGGAGGGGTGTGAGCCATTTTGAAGAAGCTGTTTTTTTTCCTTCTCTCTGCAGAAATGTCAGCATCCCCCTCCTCTCTTCGTGGCCCTGGATGGAGGGAGGTCAGTTGACATTGCAAGGTCGACAAACAAACAAACAGAAGGACTTAAAAGTGAGAAAAAGAGTGGAGGAAACATGGCAGTGTGTTGTTATTGGTGTGAGGTTGATGACATGGAGCAGCCATTACTCTCAATTGTGTCCTCTGCCCCCCATTGGCTGCGACAACACCGCCTGGCGAGGTTGCCAGTGTCACGTCAACACCGGCATCCGCCAGATTTCACCACCGTGATCACCTAATTGTTTTTCCCCCCGGTTAGCCTTGTTGCCTTGGCCCAAGGTGGCCTTAAATTTCGATCTACTATCTTTCGCTCACTCGCCAAAAGTCATTTCCCTTTTTACTAGTAACTGCCAGGAGGCCAAAATAGCAGATCATTATGGTTATTTTACAACAGAATAGTTGGTTATTGTTGGACAGCCTTTTAAGTTGAACACCCATGTGGTCTTGTAATTTGTCTGGCGCAAGACAGCAGCAGGCCTTAAAAGACCTATGTCTGTCAATTATCAAAGGACTAACTCTGTCTGAAGCCGGGGTGATGTGTAATAAAAATGGGAATCACCTTCTTTGTTTGTCGGTAAAATGGGATGGACCTAACCGTTTGAATTTATTGAGCAACTGTTTCATTCTCACTAAAATGTTGAAGCAAATTGTGTTATTCAAAATAAAACCTAAATCTGTTTTATGTTACAACGATTGTGTTCATTTTTAGAAGTGTGATAATTTTGAGCATGCAACATTTCTTGACCTTATATTAAGCCCTTCTAACCATGAGAGCGCCGTTTGCTCCTACAAGCTTCTGTCTCACACATCTGTATGCGGCGAGTGTGCTATTTAAAGCAAAACAAAACACACAAAAACATGATTCTTTTGTTTATTCTTTGCATTGTCTTTTTCTTTCCATGTGGAATTTTGACATTGGAGATGACAGGTGTCTGTGGGGTGGTGGAGGAAAAGGGGGAGGAGGAGATGAAACGAAAACAATCTTTGACTGCCTGTGAGTGAAGGCAGACTCCTCCAGGCTAGGTGGCCTTCAGCATTTAGCTGGGGGCGCAGTATCAAAATCACAGACACTGCTGTACCCCTAAGGCACTAATCTCAACCAGTTACCGTCAAGTGCTGCTGCTTCTTCATATAATCCATCCCATTTCCCTCTGCTCTTCCCATCTCCACCAGCCTTCCATTATTCCAGACACAATCCACAGAGGTGAGAGGATAAATGACAGCTTGAGCAGCCGCAAAAGAAACCAGACATCTTAAAGCTGCTAGCATTATATATTTCCTTTAAACCAAAATACAAAGCAACATTCAGCTACTGGACCAAAGGTGAAATCTCAGCTGCTTGAGACTGTTACGTGAGACTCTTTTTATGTAGCAAGGTATCTGGTGATACTGTATCTGGTTTATCGATGAGAAGGTTTCTTCAGCCGTCATCAGTACTTTTTTGAAACCAGATATATCTGGTTTAGGAAACTCAGTATATTTTAATGAGTGGAGAGAATTGTCAAAAGACGTACATGTAAAAAACTTGAAAATGCTACAGATCCAATGCGTGCACGAATGGAGGTTTTATTTCAGTAAGCATCCTCTCCACAAGCACAGTGCTTTAATGGTGGTCTAGTGGTTAAAGCGTCTGCGGTTTGCGTTTTGAATCTCTGTTGCAGCCTCATCTCTGGATTTTTCCACGTGTATGCATGGCTTATCGCCGGGTACCCTGAACCTCCTGTCTCAAACCAAAACCTTGCACGTGTTTTTAAATGTCATTGTCGATGTTTGTCAAGATGTACCCTGCTATTGAGGCACCAGTTTCGAGTATACCTCACCTCTCACCCAAAGACAAGCTCCTATATACCTGTGACCATAATAAGGATAAGAAAACAGTGTATTAAGTAAGACTGATTCAATAGCATGTCATATTAGAAGAATTGTATTTTTCATATTAAGTACAACACATTTTGGTAATGTTCTTAGAATTAATATATTTTTACACACCAGACGTTTTCCAATGCATGGACTTATTTTTATGTTGCATGTCTTAAAATTCCCACTCAAGAGGACATAAACACGTGGAATAAAGTATGTTTGACGCACCAGAGGATGGAGTGAAAAATTGCCAAAAATGGAAAATGATGCATCAAAAGCATGAAATATCAAGTCATTGACACTGATTGCAGAATTTAAAGCGGCACGTGTCACAGGAGAAATGGCTTCTTTGCATCAATTTCCAATCCATTTTTGTACTGACACACCGAGACAACAGTAACAATTGACGACAGACGCTCCCCACCTTACGAACGAGATATGTTCCGAGCAGGCGTACGTAAGGTGAATTTGTCCGTAGGTTGATTCAGTGCTATATTTTGTATGAAATGTATGTTTAAGTAAAATACTTAATAGTGAAGTGTAAAACACAGATACCCTCGCAGTCGTAAAATAAACTCACCTACTGTAGTACAACGACATATACAGGTAATATGCGATTTACCACCGGCGCGTGTTACGACCAGCCGTACTTACGAACATGACCGCCAGACTTTTTTTTAATTGTACGGCTGCCACCACTACAGCCAGCAACGCTACAGAGGCCCATGCAGGATGATTTATTAAGCTACAACACAAAGCACTGGTCGCAAAAAGAGGACCAGGGGAAGAATCAAAAATAAAGAATACCAAAAATGATGAGTAGGGGGGATGGGAACCCCGACAATGGTGAGAAGCAACTTGCACACGGTGGTGCAGAAACGTAATGTGGGATGTGAGGTTGGCGGGGGGGGGGGGGGGGGGGTGGATCGGACCGAGCACCGAAGACAAAGTACAGGGTAATACAAAGTACAAATACAAGTAGACAGCGTCCCGTTTTCGTGCCCACTGTCCTAAAGATGGAAGCGGAGAGGCGCGGCCCTGCCTCTCCGCTTCCATCTTTCCATCTTCAGCTGTCAAGATTTATAAATTAACTGTCAACATTTTGGTATGTAATAATATTCAATAGAAACCGTTGCTTGAAAACAACAGAATGACATCATATACTATCCTGTCGTATAGAACAGTGGTCCCCAACCTTTTTTGCGCCACGGACCGGTTTACTGTCATACAATATTTTCATGGACCGGCTGATAAATACAACAAAATAAAATGATACGACAGGCATGGAAACTGATTTTTTTTCTTTTAAATATAATAATAAACGTGAATCCATGGTTTATTTTTATACAACTTTATTAGCAGAGTCCTGGTAACATCGCACCAACAACAACATATCGTCTCTGCCCCTTAACGCTCTATGGTCACCACGGCAATGGTTTAACGTGCCTTCAAAATAAGATACAACACAAAAACAAGTACAAGGCGCATGAAAAATACAACTCACGACAACTGAATCAGTGGGACGCCTGAGCTTGTTTCTCTGCAACAAGACGGTCCCATCTGGGGATTATGGGAGACAATGACACCCGAAGTGGGTCTTGCTTATGTCCAGTCTACTCCGTAGTTTTGTTTTGGTTGCTGTCACTGCAGAAAACCCCGCTTCACACAAATAAAATGTCGGAAACTGCAACAGGGTTTTCAGTGCTGTTGTGGCGATCTCGGAGTATTCTGCCATCACTTTAATCCAAAACACCGGCAGAGTTGTTGTCTCATACATACATAAGTCTGCCATCATTTGCTAACTCCAGCAGTTGTTCTTCCTCTTGCACAGGCATCCTGGATTCACCTGGTTTGTTGACAAATGGGTTGCAGATCCATTCCTTGGCAGTTTGTTGGCATGTGTTGTCATGTTATTTGTTATTTATTTTTTTTTGTTTTGTTATTTTGACTTCAAAACGGCGCCGCGAGAGTGGCTGCCTTTGCAGCAGCTCCTGTGTTTTGCTTTTCTACTTTCATTTCTTTCATAACTTTGCTGCTGTGAAATGTAAATTTCTCCACTGAGAGACTAATAAAGGCAAATCCAATCCAATCCAATCCAAAGCTCGGGCTCAGTCTTTTCCAAAAACCCCGCCAATGTTTGAAACATGTCAAATACACTGCTATTCATGCGCCGTCCCCAGAAATCCAGTTTGGCTTTAAATGCAGCTACTTTATCAGCCAACTTGAAGACAGTTGTCATTTTCCCCTGAAGTGACAGATTGAGTTCATTGAGCAGGTTGAATATGTCACACAACTAAGCGAGCTTTGCGACCCATCTTCGTCACGGAAATGTGGTGACTTTTCATTTTTCAAAATAAAACATAGTTCGAACTCAGATCATAAATAAAACGGAAATTATGTTGATTATTTATTCTTTCTGCGCGGCCCGGTACCTAATGACCCACGGATCGGTACCGGTCCGCGTCCCGGGGTTTGGGGACCCTTGGTATAGCGCAGGCATGTGCAAACTACGCCACATATGGCTTTTTAATCCGGCCCGCCTAACTTATTATAGTATAAACAGTGTCTGAAACTCGTGACAAAAAGGTAGCGGACAAAAGGGCAGACAACTTTGAAAAGTTGACTGCCCCGTTTTTCACAACTTGAAACACGATAAGACCAGCAAAAACAAACGTCACATAGTATTAATTTTATACTTTATTAATTAAGGCTGTACCTACCACTAATGTTACCTTGCTTAATTTACGGTAAATGTCCAAGGCTGCAGATTTCACTACAATAGTCATTGGTCACCATGTTGCAGAATGCAATGTGTGCATTGCATGCTACGAGCCACTAAGCCCCTTTCATAACTCTCACGTACACTTTACAGTCAGTCAGTCAGTCAGTCAGTTTGATATAAATTTACGTTTTGTAGCGTCACACATGTTGTTAGCTTCTTTTGAATCTTACTTCTGGCTGAGGTTCTGTGCATCTATTTTGGAAAATGATATGCAAAAGCACGATCTTAGAACGCTTGCGAAAGTCCGGAAGAAAGAAGCAGAATTCTGATTGGCTGCCGTGCCGAGTATGCAAATTTCAACTGCAGGTAGCCTATGTCTGTGTGCTTAGCGACGGTACACGTGTACTGTTTGCGCGTGAAGGCAAGGGCGTCCGTGGCGAGTTTGTAGAGCGCGCGGTCAGGACAACCCATCCATGATTTTGCGGAATTTAACACAAGTAGGTATTATTGAGCTTGAATATTTCGTTGTGTAATAATATGTTTTGAATGTTGAAAGTGATTCCATTTTTCAATAAATGTTGATTTCTTAGCTTTGCGCCTTCGATTGAAACTTATTAAAAACAGACGCAATCTTGATAAATCACAGTGCATATGTTATTTTAATCTATTTCCATTTCCTCCTCCCAGTATCTGCGAAATAGTCTGTAAATGCCATATCTTGCATATTCCTTGAGACAAATTTATTAATTGATCAGGGATATTTTTCACATTTGAATGACAGTTAATAAATTGGGTTGTAGTGTTCTTACTGTGCTATGAGGTTTGTACACACTACATTTAAAGGACAACCGGCACAATTTTTTTTTTGTTTTCTACTGACATCAGAAAAACGTTTAATAGCATCTAAAATACCCAAAACACGCAGGCTGATATTTTTAGTCAAATTAAAAACACCAATAAAAATGACTTCAAAATGAATCTGGAAATGGCCAGTTTCAGAAGGTCCAACCCCCTTGTTCGTGACATCACGCCAAGACGTCTTGCCTTGCTCGAGAATCAAAACAATGGCTTCAGATTCGGAGAAGATGCTTTCTTGTTACTCATCCGGTTATGAATATGATTCAAATAGTTCTGAAGAGGAAAGCATAAATGTTTGCAATTGATTCAAGGAGTCCTCCCATTTCAATTCAAGCCGTCAATGACAGCAATGTAGCACCCAGAAAATGCAGAAGATGGCGCCCAAGCTCCGTTGGAAATGGGCTGATTTGTCTGCTGGGAATTTGTGTCAACTAGTATCAAATAGTAATCTTAGTGCAACACACAACGATTCACCATCGCGTTATTTATGTGTTTTTCTTCTAATTTTGCCATCAACACGAAGTTTTCAGTGTGTCGCTTTCTCGGTCAGGGGCGTTCCAAACGTGACGTCACATGGGGATCGTCATCAACTCGAAAACAAGACTTCCTGAATATTCAGAGCGAGTCTGAAAACGTAAAATATAGCTATATGCGGTGGAATCTTATTAAAATACGCTCAGTCGAAGTCATTTGAAGTGATTTTACAAATTATGGACATAACTTGTCCGGAGGCGTCGGTTGTCCTTTAATGCTTTAGGTTTAGTATTTCCGGCCCAAACACTCCCTCCAAATGCTCCTGGCCCGGCCCCTCTGTCAAATTTTAGAACCCATTGCGGCCCGCGAGTCAAAAAGTTTGCCCACCCCTGCGCTAGCGTGTCGTCATTTGTTATGATCACGTGATCCTCGCGTCAGGCATCACGTCCACTAGGAAGAGGAATTTCCTCCCCGCCCACATACTCTACACAGCCAATCGTAAGCGAGCATGGCGACTCCTCTTCAGAGCGTCAATTGGTAAGGATTTCCTCCCCGCCCACTTCAGCAACACTACAGAATAGCAGGGCGCTGATTGGTCAGCCTTGGTGTCCGTCGCGTAAACATGCAGCCCCTGAAACCTCCAACGTGTCTGTGTGCTTGCGTGAAGCAAAGTATGCAGGCAATGCAAGCGAGCTCGGCCGGAAAAGGGTGCGCAATACAAAATCTAATTCACAGCATCTCTGTCTCAACATTTTTCGACATACAGTACCCGCAAAAATGTTCGTATGTACTGTTTTGTCATAGAATAGAATGTTCGTAAGCTGGGGAGCGTCTGTTTATCAAATAGCAGCATGGTGAGAGACCGGTTGTGCATCATACCTAAGCAACATAGCTTTGCAACACAAAAATGTATAATAAAGAAATGCATACATTAAAAAAACACATTGAACATAAAACCACAGATACTGTAAATAATATTGATCCAGAGAATCATGACAAATGAAAACATAAAAATGGACAATGTGCTCTCATTATACACTTCGACAGCAGAACTCTCAATGAAATATTCACTCATATTAAAGAATAGCCAAATAAAATAATAACTTTCAAATAATAGTCACATCGAAAACCTGGCTCGATAAAAAAATAAAATAATCAACATGAAAATGGAAGGACATGAATTATTCACCTTGAATACAAACAACACGACAGTTGGCAAGGTTACAATGTATGTGAAAAAAAATATCGAAGGTTTCAAATATTCCATGGACAATAAAACGGAATGCGTATGTATGGAGATACATCATCATCGTCATCTAATATAATTATTGCATGTCTCTATAGAAACCAGGGAACTTTCCTTGATATTTTTAATGAGAAAGCAGCGTCTTTATACATGTTATTAGTCATTGTTAAAATGCTTACTGAATACAATTTTCCAAACTGTATTTGTGTATTCATCCAAGAATGTCATTTAAATATCTGAACTGCATGGGGGCGGGGGGAATTGGGACTTGAAGTCCTTTGATGAAGTCCGTCTTTAATCATTTAAAGTCTGTTCGAGGAAAAAAATACTTCACCTAAAGGTACAACTTACCATCATCTTGCATTTAGAAAGAACAGTGAGTCAAAACTAATGGGCAGCATATTTTTGAAAAGGACTGAGATGTACTGACATATGGACTGAAGCGATTTGGCCTCAGAAGTAGGATGGCCTGCCACGACACTATTTATGCACACCCACGACAAACACCCACGACGAGTCTTGAATGTAGACAGTCGGTGAAGGCTGGTAGATATCTCTCTTGTGAATGAGTGGGCCGGGGATGGCGAGGATGGGGTCCAAGGGAAGAAAGAAAATGGAAGGATTGGATGACACCTTTCAGTGCGTGTCATCATCCCTGACAATCTGTAGGGCATGACCTGAACAGAACAGCATCATGTCAGAGACAGGGGCTCATCACCGACTGGGAACACACACATACACACAATGAGCAGGAAGAGAAAGAGAGAAGTCTTCAGAGGACCTCAACATTTATGCACGTGTGTGTCCCCCCCCTCCCCCCCTCACCGTCAAACACACACGCGCACACACACACACATGAACACACAGAAGTAAGAAAACCATTTTAGCTTGTGTTCAATTGAAACTGAAAATGTATATACGTACTGTATTTAATCAGAGTCGCATGGTGTACATCAATTCACTGTGAAAGGATCTGTTACAAAATATGATTCACTAATCGAGATTGATTGCAAAATTATTTTAAATTACCCTCCGCCCTCACCCCACCCTCATCATATTTTTTCCACAGATTAAGTTGACCATAAAGTCATGCGGCAATAGCTTGCTCTCTGAAGGATTGAGTGGTTACCATACTCTAAGGCCAACAGCAGTTTTTTTCCCGTCCACAATGACCCCTTACTCATACATTGACACACTTAAACAGTAAATGGTCTGACTGGTACAAGGATCGGAGGATAGGGAATAGTAGGGCAGATACAATGATTACCTGTACATACATGTGCATATCTTTTGTAGAATGCTGACAAATTATCCATAAAAGAAGCACAATTATGTTTTGATGAGGATTTCAACCATGTTACAAATACAAGAATTGACTTTGACCATTTGCAGAAGGAAAATGCTATCAATGACTTTTTTTGAGCTGTGTTTGCTTCAGGATGTTCTTAATATACTTATTTGTGTTCATGTCACTGCCCCCTAATTATTATTTCAGTCTCATCTTCACAAAGAGTATTTAAAAATCGCTAATTTACGGTGGCCAGTGACCTCCATCACCAGAGGTTGTGGTTGCTTTGCAGCGCAAAGCTATTGCACAATATATTTTATCATGGTCATTATTCTCATTTAGAATTTGTCTTGTGTGCAATTCACAGAGAGCACAGACAAAGAAGAGAAATCTGGAGGGCCAAGGGAAGACCTTTAAAACGGTACATGAGAGCTTCGATAGTTAATAGGGTACAAAAGTGCGAGGCATCCTTCCGTGTCAGGCTGTGGCTCATCATGGCGCGAATGTGTATGTGGGTGCCCGTGGGTCAATCACAGGAGGTCAGTTGATTGAAAAGTCGATCTTCGGTCCAAAACGTTTGGACATCCCAGGTGGAGACCCTGACCTCATGCGGATGTTTATGTTGCTGATGAACTGTCCAATTCCAAATCTTATTGATATAAATTACATTTATTTTTCAAATTTGGTCATCAAGTTAAATTTTATACAGTTGTTGCAAAAGTTGAATTCCTTCCTTCCTAATGACAGGGACACAATATTTTGATTTCCATATATATATATATATATATATATATATATATATATATATATATATATATATATATATATATATATATATATATATATATATATATACAGTGAGACCTCAACTTACGAACTTAATTGGTTCCCAGACAGAGTGTGTAAGGCGAAAAGTGTGTATCTCAAAAAAAAAAAAAAAATCCCATAGGAAACCATTAAAATGGGAATAATCCGTTCCCAAGATTATATTATATTATATTCTCAATAATTTAATGTTTGTAAGGTAAAAAGTTTGTGAGCAAAAGCGTTCGTAAGCTTTTAGCACTGTATATATAGAACCAACGTCCTCTCTGATTTTGATGTTTCCTTGCTGAAACACACCCAATTCAAAGAATCAGCAGGCTCTGAGGACGTTCCATATTTTTTTGACCTTGTCATGCTATCCTTTCTAACGATGCTCTGGCCTCCATCAAAGTAGGGACCCCCATGGTTCCTGGGGTCTCCTGGCTCAGGCACTGTTGCTCTGCTTCAGTTTTCTCCCCTCTTTGAAGCCTTGCAGAATAATGATTAATAACATTTCAAGAAAACCAAAGTAAAAGAACAAAATGTTGTTTCTCCCTCTCTCTCTCTCTCTCTCTCTCTCTCTCTCTCTCTCTCTCTCTCTCTCTCTCTCTCTCTCTCTCTCTCTCTCTCTCTCTCATTCTCTGTCTTTCTCTCACATTCACCTCAAAGGATCTGGTTGAGGACATACAGTGATCCTTTGGCTTACGAACTTAGTTGGGTCCAAGAAAGTGTGTATAAGGCGAAAAGTGTGTATTCCAAACACTCATTTCCCATAGGAAACCATTAAAATGAGAATAATCTGTTCCAAGGTTCCCATAAAACATAATATTCTACTGAAAATGCCTTAAAAGGAGACACAATATGCTGTATTATGCTGTATTTTATGTATAAGAAATTTGCTATGGTCTTGTAATTAAAGAAATTAACTATACTGTATAATAAAGTCATTTTATTTACCTTTGGGATGGTCGTTGATGGCTTGATGGAATGGAGTCGGAGGAGGTGGGAGGGAGAGTCACATTCCATAAGGGCTGTCGGAAGGAGGGTTAGCCTATCTTTCGTAGGCTTATGCGACGTGGCAGACTTTGTTAAGGCCTGCCCGTCGTGCGCCTGCGGCAAGGCTTCCCATCAGCCCCCGGCAGGACTGCTCCGCAGCCTACCGGTTCCCCTGCGCCCTTGGTCCCACATATCACTGGACTTCATCACCGGCCTCCCCCCATCCCGTGGTAAGACGGTCATCCTCATCGGCCAACCTGTCCTCCGGTTACCACCCACAGTCCAACGGCCAGACCGAGAGGAAGAACCAGGACCTGGAGGCGGCCCTGCCCTGCGTGTGCCTCCATCGTCCTTCGGCCTGGTCCATCCTCAGCCACAGGTCAGTCACCGTTCATGTCGGCCTATGGCTACCAGCCGCCGCACATTCCCACACAGGAGGGGGGGGGGGGGGGGGGGGGGGTGGAGGTCCCGTCAATACAACACCACCTTCGGCGGGCCCATCGTGTATGGAGGGAGACCAGGGCAGCCCTATCGCGCACGGCGGCCCGGAATCAGAAGGTTGCGGATCACTGTCGCCGTCCCGCGCCGGCTTAGCAGGTGGGCCAGAAGGTCTGGCTGTCCACAACGGACCTACGGCTGGCCTGGACCACTCCCAAATTGGGGCCGCGATTCGCGGGCCCCTTCGCCGTGGCGGCCATCATCAACCCGGTCGCGGTCCGACTTCGGCTGCCCGCCTCCATGAAGGTCTACCTGGTCTTCCATGTCTTACTCATCAAACCGGTGGAATCCATCCCTTTGTCCCCCTTTTTCTTGGGCGGATTGCCCCCGCTCACCCACTAGCTTTGCTGTTTGTCACTTTTTTTTCCGGGTCCGCGTTGTATCGGACCCGCGCTTTTTGTTAATAAATCATCTGCCAGCACCAACGCCTCTGTCACCTGCATAGGGATCCACCCCCAATTACTACGTTCCAACTCGTCAGCTGCCACTGTCGCCGGCGGAACATGATAGTGGGAAGAGAATCGATGTTACGAATGTTGGAAGTTTATGGCAAGGTTATGGATAGCTTTAAATTTATGAAGAAGTATTTTAAAATGTATTCTATATTTGACCGATGGCCAGTGGAGCTCTAGGAGGACAGGGGTGATGTGGTGAAAGGATGAGGTTCTGGTGATGTACTTAAATAAATAAGACCTGATGATGACTCCGACCAGTTATCAATATCTCGACTGCATCACAGAGAAGGAAAAATCTTGTAAGTCAACAAAAACCTTCAGTGCCAAGCAACAATGATAAAGCACTTCTAAAGTGTCACAGACTAAGCAACAATGTGCCATTCAATTTGCACTGAAGAAAAACTTTCTTGTGTTAGAAGACACAATTATTTTTCCACTATTCTGAGAGAAGCTTTCATTATATACAGTGAGACCTCAATTTACGAACTTAATTGGTTCCCAGACAGAGTGTGTAAGGCGAAAAGTGTGTATCTAAAAAAAAAAAAAATCCCATAGGAAACCATTAAAATGGGAATAATCCGTTCCCGGGTTTCCATAAAATATACTTTTCAACTAAATAAGCCTTAAAACTACACACAACCTACCTTATCCTATGTATAATACATGTGCTATTGTATTGTAATGAAAGAAATACACTGCACTGTATAATAAAGTCACTTTATTTACATTTGTGATGGTCATTGATGGCTCTTAATTGACACCTGTTGCTTTCTGACTTGTTAGGTCTTTCGAAACTGAGGCATCACATTATCATTCATCATGTTCATGATTCTCATAGCCTTTTCTGGATGGAACTCTTCAATAAAAGCCTACACATCAACTGTTGAATGGCCTGCTTCTGCTTGTCCTCTTGAAGGCAAATCAAATCCTCTGTGTTGAGGACCTCATTATGGTCAGCAACAAGCTCCTCGATGTCATCTGCATTCACTTCGAGTCCCGTAAGTGCTGGCAAAGATTTTATGACAACAAAAGGCGCGAGTCCGATGATTCCACGGACACGGAATAAAACGTGACAAAAGAAGGCGGGCGGGGCGAATAAAATGGCACACTCGCGTCTAACAATCACCTCGTGCAAAGCAAACTTTTGGAGCACAAGCAAACTTTTGGAGCACAAGACAGCGATGCACTTTCGTCGTAATCATGTCGCTGATGAGGTGATAGTGACTCGTTGAAATAAAATGAAATTGAAGTGTCGCGAGCGGCAGCCACGCCCGAGCTGTCAACTCGCACGTGACTATTGACACGCTGTTCCGGCTGTGTGAAAACACTAGCTCTGATTGGCTTACCATGACTCTACCCTTTAGCCAATCACAATCACTTCTATCGCATCTTGACAGGGGGTGCGTTCAAGTGTAGCAACACAAAAACGTTGGCAAGTGTTTGTCACCGCTCATTCAGTTAAACAATGCTTTCCAAACAGCCTAGAGTCATAAGAAGTCGTGCGCTATTCTCGAACCTGAATGCACCCCAAGTCTTGGATGACAAATAAACAGAGCAGAGTAGACGTGTACGGCTGGTAGTTTCTTCAATTTATTCATAGTAACGCATCACATTTGAACTGAGGCTGAACACGAACCTGTGGTGTTCATTTTCCGGTCCCATAATAGTAAAATTATCAGCAAAAAGCTCCAAGTAGGCGATCGACGTGTGCATTCAATGAGAAGGGGTATGGAAAGTAGCGCCGGCTGGAGCGCTGTTCGGTCGTGTGCTTCCGCCGAAGAGCACTCCGCCAGATCCGAAGGTCGTGTGCTTGATGGACCGGCCGGGGTGGGTGTGTATTATGAAAATAGTGCTTATTATAAGGCTTAATTTTCATAAATTTGTCGTTCGTATGATGAAAAGTTCGTATTATAAGGCGTTCGTAAGATGAGGTCTCACTGTACTTTATACTTATACTTTCATTATACTGAAACTTTATTCTGTTCATCTAAAAATAGATATACACTATGTATATTTAAAAGTATGAGTTTCAGAGTGAATATTTTTAGTTATTCTTCCATCTTCGAAGAAAGTAAGGTGTTTGGATACCCACCCCCAAGCACTCCTCCAGTGAATGTTTATCAGCGTTTTTGAAGAATTTGAGTGACATCGACCAATGCATTTCAATTGCCGTCAATAATGTGAAGATTTTCTCCTATAGTGCTGGTCCGCTCCCATCCACAAATAGCCACACACCCATACGCATGCGCGCACACACACACCCACACACACACACACACACACGCACACACACACACACACACACACACACACACACACACACACACACACACACACACACACACACACACACACACACACACATTGCAGCGCAGATTCCTGTGTCATCGGTTCCGTCTGTACATGGATATGTTTTTGGTCGACCAGACACAGACAGATTGCTTGACATCTGTCTATTATGATAAATATGACCATGTATCCACTAGAAGGTGGAACACTAGTGATAGACCATAGAAGATGGGACCAGTAATAGCCATTGCAGACCAGTGGAGATCCGATGAAGGGATTTACCACAAACACAGACAGAGCAGGCACCAATGAGGTCAATGATGACTATCTTGAGTTCAGGCCAGGAAAACCTTTGAGAAATGGGTGAATACCATGAAAACCGTAACCGTTACGTTGTCATTCAAATAGCCTTCCTCTGAGCTTAACCACAGATATTAAGTTTTGATTTTTTTTAAATGCATTTAATAGTTAATTTTGTTCCTATGCCTCCCATTTTGCCTTTATGCAGGTATATGAATAGAATCCAACCAAATGAAAGTATGAAACAAGAATACAGCTAAGTGCAAGGTGAAGATGCCATTATGAAATCAATAAACTACAATCTTGTAAATATAACACTACTCTAAGTAGATGTGAGGTGCATTTGGGTGTGCTTGCCAATGTCATTCAAGATGACTACAAGTGTAACAAAGAACATCTTAATGATCTATCTATTTTAAAAACAAACGCAACATATTCAGAGTTGGAATTACTTTAGCCCAAGAAAACACTTTCAAATACCTGATGATCCATCTTCCCACTATCCATCTATTTTCTAATTTGCTTATCCCCACGAGGATTACAGGCATGTTGGAGCCTATCCATGCTGTCTTCAGGGAGTAGGCGGTGGACACCCTGAACTGGTTGCCCTGTGCCAGGGCACACATTGACAAACAACCATCCGAACAACCATTAGCTCGCAGCCTGGTCCCAAGTCGATCGAGAAAGGCATAGAGAGAGGTGGAGGAACATTTTTGTCTGTGTGTATGTGTTATTAAAATGATGTATTTTTCTATTACAATCCTATCAGTTTCACTTTCACAAAAGATATTTACACATTAAAATAAAATAAAATACTGTAAGCAGGTCATCTATGGTGGCGGGTAATCTGCAGCTACCTAAATTGTTTGCAAACAGGAATCTGAAATTGCAGCTTGTGAGCCTTCCGTCTCTGACGAAGGCGGAAGTAGACGCCGAAACATGTCAGGTATTTGAACACCGACAATACACTGTCTGTAAGATAAGAATCTGTTTTAAATTAAGTAGCTACAATTGTTAACAGGCCTCAAACGTGTGTACCAAGCCTCTGCATCAGATGTCAAATAAGGGAGGCAGTAATTTCCTTTTCTCTTGAGTTTGCTTTATTTTTTGTTTTGTTCATCTAAGGAGCCATTATGGCTTTTACTCATCATAGCATGCGTGTTGCGTACGTGTATACATATGCGCAGCTGTTCGATCGCAGGAGGTTGGTTGCTTGCAAAGTAGATCTTTGTTAAAAAAGAGTGTTCCATTAACCTGTCATGCA